>NC_079536.1:12165236-12365236 GCF_003711565.1 Takifugu flavidus | reverse complement strand
GGAGATGGAGACGATGGAGCAAAGAACAAACAAAGAAAAGTGAGGAGCCGCTGTTCGAGCAACTGACTTGGCTCCCTATTGATTGTGCAGGAGATTGCTCCATTTGCCATCTAATAAACACACACAACGTACAAAACACACAACAGTGCGTCTGTGTTTTAGCCGAGGGAAATTCTGCCACAAACCTTTTTCCGCTTCTTGTCTTTTCAAACCTGAACGATCCGACAGGAAAATCAATTTGATGTGAAAACTGATCAATCGTTTGCTCAGTATTTGCTTCTAATTTATTGTTAGTTATTAATTTAGTTAGTTATTGTAAGTTATTTGTCAAGTAAAGAGACACCAAATGTATCAGTCATAAAAATGTGTTTGTTAGTTCGACTCGTGCAACTGTAATAATGTAACAGTTGAGTGTTTGCTTCTCTAACCAGAACATAAAAAAGCATAAAATGCATTTATGGATGAACTTTAAAAGCTCCCCTGGAGGAAAAAAAAAGAGAAGCAGAAGAAAGAAAAGCATAAAAGCAGCAGCTGTCATGGGCCACATCCCTCCTCTTCAGTCTGCTTCAGTCATTATTCCAGCTCAGTTTAATCTGAAGAGTCTCTCAATCATCACTGCACTTGTTTTCCCTTTTGTCCAAAGACAAAGGTTCACCTACGTCATTTACACCCCCTCATTAACATCCAGTCATTTAAAGACACTTGTCCAACTGAGGTGGACGGCACCATCGCGCCTGTAATGCTGAGACCAGTGTGAATAAACTGCTGGCCTCCTTTTCTTTACTTGTTTGGGAAGTTAACGCTCGTCCATCCATCTTCTGTCAGCCCGTGTTTATTCCTGCTCAGGAAGAGGAGCAGGAATAGAGCTGATGTCCCAGCAGTCTCCAGGAGACAGGCTGGAGACTCAGCAGCAGCCTGACAACAATGGCTAATGATCACACCGACAGGCGCGAGGGTAGGCTGGACTGCAGCTCCCGTGTGTGTGTGTGTGTGTGTGTAGACGTTCTTATTTCAGATACCTGGTGTGAATCATTTTTAAATGTCACTAAGTCATTGTCACGTTACAGCCCGACCGTGGTCCATTTCCTGAGGAGAACAGCACCACAGGGGAAGCAGCTCGTCTCCGTCTGTCTCCGTCTGCTGTTGTTAACACCTCTTGTGTCCACAGACGGTCACCCCCGCCACAAAACCCCTCATTTGTGCTTTCACACACTGCTGTAAACTGCAGGACTCGGTTATTTTCCACGTTGGTGTCGCTGCTGAAAGGATCAGAATGGACCCAAATAGATGGTTTATATGATGTGTGATAAGCTACCGCTAATCAACAGAGGAGCTGATGTAGCATCAACAAGCTAAACCATCTCCTTTAGAACTGGACCCTGAGCTCAGCACCAGTGTCGGGGCTGTGTGGGTCACAATAAAGTCCACCTTCAATAGGATCATGAAACCAAAAACCATTCTGGTCACAGTCTGGGTGAGTTCTTTTCTTATTGGGAATGTTGGGGAATGTTGGCTCTCATGGATCACTGATCATCAGCTGCAGCTGCTCTGCCCCTCAGCACAGCTGGAGGTGATCCCACAGATCAGCGTTAGCTTCATCACAAAGGTCCTGCTGAGGACCTCCGTCCTCTCCGGTTTGGTGAAAGTCTTAATAAAAAGACACACTCTTCTACTTAATGTTCTCTTAAGTACACAGATCCCTCAACTTTAATCAAGGCGTCCATATTTGGGATAAAATTTGTAGCACCTCGTAAAACATTTATACAGCGTGCAGCCGTGAGCGTGTCGTCTGGAAGAAGGGATCACACACACACACACACCTGCTGCAGGGCAGTAAAGACACACCGACGTTAGCATCGGGCCTCATCATCTCAGTTTCTCCAGGCTGTGTCTGCTCTCAAGACTTCTGCTGAGGAAAATAACAGATTTATGGAGGCCGTGTTAACAGAATCCTTAGTTACTGCAAGAAACAGATGAATGAATCACCACAGCGTGTGTGTGCATGCGTGTGTGTGTGTGTGATGAAGGAACCCACACAAAGTCGTGTGTCATTGATCCAGCTGTTTGTTGGTTTTCAGTGTCCTAATGGACCAGTTCTCCCTGTCAGCTGGGACACAAACACTGGTTTAGATGCTCAGCAGCTGCTTCCCTTGACCTGAGGAGGAGAAGCAGCTGCTGATGGAAATAAATGACACACACACACACACACACACGTATTACGTACGGATATTTTAATCATTTTGTGGAATCCTCCTTTACCGTTGACAATGTCTGGGCTGAGATTCATAGAGATAAAATCTTTAAAAGGAGCCTCGAGGTCTCCACCATTACAACAAATACAAAGTGGAACATGATGTTCCTTGTTTTAAATATAGATTTTAAATATATGTTCTAGGAAGCTGCATTAATGGGCCGAACGCTCAGATTACATTTCTAATTTTTATAAATTCCAGTCAAGAGGAGCAAAGACGGGAACCGGTTTTGTCAGACTGAAAGAATAAATCCTGATCTATAATAGAGCTTGAAATTGCTTCAGCTGGAGCTCCACAGACCTCCTGGACAGTGTCCACGCGGTGAAACCAAACAGGCCTGCAGCAGCAGCACTGCTGTGTTTGTGGCTGCGGGAGTCATTTAAAGCAGATGTTTCAGCATGTGCAAGTTGCTCCAGAAAAATAGTTCCAGGAGCAAATTCCAGTAGCGCTGTGATGCACCTGCTCCGTTGTTAGAAAAGTTTGAAATGGTTCCTACCTCAGATGCAACTCGGGGTCTCTCCCTGAAACCCAGCAGATATTTGGGTCCCCTCAGGCCAACCATCAGCAGCACATCCCACAATAAAAAGCTAAATAATTACTGAGCCTGAGGAGGTGATGTGTCTGCGGCCCCCCAGTGGTGCCGCTCGCTGTTGTGACTGCCTGCAGGCTGGTGTTACACTGAGATATGAGGGACCGATAAAGGCAAGTGAGGAATATACCAAAGGAAAAGAACTGTACTTTCTCTAGTAAGTGGTGCAAGTTATTAACCCCCCGGAAGGTTATTAAAAGGTCCGGGAAATGGAGATTGAAATCCCAAAACCTGCTCACGAAGCCCCCTCGGATTGGACTGGGCACTGTTGGGACGTAACTGATGTGACGGCAGCAGCCAGATGTGGAGGGCGGAGCTCACATGGCCTCTCTTCAGTCATGTGACAGGCGTGGAGAAGGTCACACCTTCAAAAGGAGACCTGAATCAATTCTGCTGTGCTGGAACTCATAATCAACATCAATATTTCTTTAATTATGCGTACGTGTAATTAGGTGCCCCCCCTTCGTAGGCTAACATGATTAATGGTGCTGGAAATCAGCATTTGGAACAAATAATCCCTCATGTTTGACTCCAGTTCACCTTGTTTCTCTGCTTCTTTATCAGTCAACAATCTCAAGGAGGGTTTTCATCGTGGCGCCCATTAAAAAGTCATTCCGAGGCGTTAATGACTCTTTTTCTATCTTCCTCATCAGCTGGTTCTGACGTCTGCATTCCCAGAATACTTTGGAACTATGAAGTGGAACAATTTAAAAGTTAATTAAAACCTGGATGGTGCTGAGATGCGTTGCTCTAATGTGTGACCCCGTCCGTGGTGCTAATGAGTACCCGAGTCAGAGGACACGGCTGGAACTGGACTCCCAGAACCGTCCACCCAGAACTTACCACCGTCTCCTCGTTAGTTCCCTCCTTTCATCACTCTGTGATGCGGCGCGTTAGACCGAGATATCTTTACTTTTGAGTTAATCCGACCAATAACGTGGCAGCAACAAATCAATGACGGGGATCCACAGAGATCCCATGCGGGGGGGCAGGACCAGGAGACAGGAAGGTGAAGTTCACGTTATCATTTTATTATTTAGGAGTGAACCTATTTTATGGGTCTGTGTGTCGGTGCCTTGAGACACTGCTGTCCAACCTTCTGATTTATTGGATATATTTGAAGTGGTGGCTGTGGGAGGACAGCAGAGCTCATTTGTTAAACCTCTGAATAGCAACGAAAATAAGAACACACCAAAATTCTGTTGCCTCAGAAGCTTCCGTCCCACACATCCATCACAGAATGCTGTCCGTGTCCTTTAGAGACACATCTGGGCTTCTGTCGAGCACATATTTTAATCATGCGTCTGTATATTTAGAGTTGCTGCTGTCGGTGTAATTTAGTGGAAGGTAGAACTGTGAGGGGAGCGCTGGCAGCTCGGGAGCGCGGTGCCGGGTGATGGATAGTTAATATTAAAAAGCTCAGGACTCTCAAACTCTAATCCCCCCGCTGAGGGATGCGTGTGTTGGCAGGGAAAGAAAATCAGGTTTAGGAGAAGAAAAGAGTAACTTGTGCTTACACATGTGATTCCACGTGCACATGAATCAATACTCATAAGCTGAGGGTCCCCTAATGTCTAGTCCTCCATTAGATGGACGCAGACTGGCTGATATTGTGATGTTTGCTGAAGGGAAGGGCCCGCGTGGCTCAGAATCGCTGATACAACCTTCAGGTCCTCTGGAGCCTCCGTGGAATTGACTTTCAGCAGATTCTCATAGGACCCACATCAACTTACCCCGGACTCACTGTGGAGCTCCTCAAGCTGCTGCTGGAGCATTTCTGCCTTGTGTCAAGGAGAATCATCCTGTTGACAGAATCCACAGACATTGGAAAATACTTGTTGGGGTCCAGGGTTCTGGGTTGTGTTTCTGGTTCCTCCTGCAGGGGGCGTGCTGGACTAGTGAACCTGCAGAACCTGACTCCTGTGTTGGCTCCACGCTGGAGTTCTCTGTGCGCCCTGGAGGATTGAACGAGTGCTTCCTTGTGCTCCAGGAGGACCAACTGGTGCCAGTTGGATTTGTTTTGTTAAATAAAGACTAGTTTTTGGGCTTTTTATCACTGCGCTTTGCCTGCTTTCGGGTCCTGTAAAAACCCAACAGTACTGTTCCCAAGAAAGGGAGAACACGGTCTTTAGTCCGCTAACCTACCTGAGCACCAAGTCAAGAGAACATTGTTGCTAGTAGCATGCTACTAGTATGCTAACACTCCAAAGCAGGATTTCGAGCTCACAATAGCAACAGTGGTGAGAGTCACCAAGACCTCAGAGCTGCTCTAGATACAGTTGAACATCACATTCTCTTTCTAGGGACGGAAACATTCTGCCTTAAACTGGTTCAGATCTTAACTATCAGACCGGTCTCAGTTTGTGCTCCCAGACTAAACCAATCAGCTCCTGAAACTCTGCCTCAAAGACATCACGACTTGGATAACACAAATTTTCCTACAGCTAAACTCAGATAAACTGAAGGTGTCTCGCTGGGACCCAAACACCTGAGGAACATGTTCCCTACTGATGTAGCCTTGCTGGGAGACATTAACCGGTCCTCCAGTATCAGGGTGAGGAACCTCAGTGTGGATGCCCATGTTCAGCACCTTTTAAAGCTCTGCCTCTTATCACCTGGGCAACATCACTAAAGTCCAGAACCTTCTGTCCCAGAGTGATGTAGCTGGTCCAGAATGCTCAGGTGCCGTCTAGAACCAGGGACAGATACCAGGAACAGAGACCACATTAGTCCAGGACAGGCTGCTCTACATGGCTCCCCGTATAATCTAAAGTAGAGGTTAAAATCCTCCTCCTCACATACGAGGCTGTTCATGGTCTCGGTTCCTCTTATTCAGATGAACCATCCAACCAGAGCGCTACGCTTGGCTTCCTCCACCCGTATTCATCTCATGAATGCGCATGTCACTGCTGGAGCATGTCTTGTTTTCCTCCAGTCCTGCAGACTCCTGATATGGTCCATCAAGGTCTGAAGGTCAGAGCTCCATTTGAGAACATCTGCAGATGCACCTGGGCCGGTGGACAGACTCTATCTGTAAGTATAAGGAACAGATTTATTAGTGGTGTTGATCTTGTCTGTATACGTGGCAGCTTCTGCACGTGTGTCGGCTCCAGTGATCCCTCAGCTGTGGTAAATGAGCTGGTTCTTCTGTCAGAACCAGCAGTGGTTTCTGTAGCAACAGTAGTTCTGTGTTGGATGGGGCCACGCAGACCAGCCTTTCTGTTTCCAACAGGGGCCAAATTAGCCAAATATATCCCAGGGGCCACAGTGAGATGATCCACATCTTCCAGTCTTGTTGAAGTCTGTCTCTTCATCATTATTCAGAAAGTTCAAACAATCAAGCTAGAACCTTTTTCAGTTTGAATGAGGCCATCAATTTGGGTCAAACAGACAGCCTGAAGTCAGGAGCCCCCCACACATTTATCACTGACAAACCAGCACACAGTCAGTTCAACTTCACTACACAATTACTCTCAACAATAATGATGAGGCTTTTCTGCTAGACTGGTAGATCTTTTAATGGGAAAGTCTCTTTACTGGCATATCCAGGCTGAGCGCTGACTGCCAATGTCACATCGATTCTCTGTGGACTCATTAAACTTCTCAAGATGTCTGTGCTAACCTGTAATACGTGTCTGACAGGATCCCTGACTGTCGGCGCTTGTGCTGTTGTTGCTCGGTGTCGATCAGAAGCTCAACAGCGTGTTCGCGTGCATGTTTAATATCCTCATTGTTGCGGCTCTGACGCCTCCACCTGAACAACAGTTGGTGGATTACAAATGGAGCTGCACTTCTGACTGGCTCCATCAACAGTAAGCTGATCGCAACCTCCTCGAGGGTCTTAACACAATGTGCCTGTCTCATGAGTGATTTCCAGGCTGGAGGTGCAGCAAAGCCCTGGCAGCTTCCACCCCACCAGTGAGGAAGCCTCTCTGAGCCCAGAACATGACCTCCTGCTGGGGCGGAGTACATGGATCCTCTTCTTACTGCGCTCTGCTCTGAAAGCCACTTATTTCCATTAGGATTTAAGCGACTGTGTCATCAGCTCCTTGGGTTCCTGCCGCATCGCTTGTTATAATGAAAGGAACATTTATCATCTAATATTTGATAAAATGCATCCCAGCCTCAAAATGTCATTGTACGTTCTGTATTATGTCAACAAATTCTTCTGCTTTGTAGCTTCCTCTTTGCTCTGTAGGCAGTCACCAAGAGAATAGCGTATTATTTAAAAAATAGAATCCTCAGATTCCAAATTTCCCCTCAGCTGCAACAAGCCCCGTTAGACAGTAATATCAGGAGTCATGGATGACTCCCCACAGCTCCAGATGATTAAGGGGGGGTGTTTGACACTTTTAAGCTCTTATTTTATGCATCATAACAGCAGAAATGCAAGACACAATATACGTGTTGAGTAATACCCGTCTATATTAATGTATGAAATAATGATGTTCTGCATAACGTCCAACACGCACTGCTCCTCGTCATGCTGAGCGTCGGTACCAAGCATCGACGCCCCCTATGGTGGCCTGCCAGGGTCTACACCATATATCCCGGCAGTAATCAGCAGTCACCCTGATGTGCCTCCCCCCCTCCTTAGCCTCCATCTGTATCTCCACCATTACACACAGACAAAACAAAGGATTTGAACAGAGGGACGAACGCCCTCAGAGGCCAGGGGCGTCAGCAGCGGCCTCATGTTGCTGTTAATTTAACTGTCTGCCTGCGTTTGCAGTGACACAGCTGTCCTCCCCGAGCTGCGTGTCTAAGCTATCGCAATCAAACCAACACCAGCTACCAGCGCAGGAGCAAACGGGGCCGCGACTGTAAAGCCGCTAAACAGCTGGGCCTCCCTTTCCTGGATAGCGGAGGCAGCCCTCAGTGCGGTCTGTGAATGGTATTTTTACCACAGTTGGTTTCTAGCATTAGAAACGCTTCCTGGATGTGTTCGTCAAAGAGGTAATAACCATTTCACTACACGGCTGCCTGTCAGGCAGGACCAGTGGCTTCTGTTCTCCTGTGAACACCCCCATGACTTTTCATGACAGCCTGCAGCAGCAAATGGTAACTTGCCAAATTGTACATTTTAGGTCAGTTGTCATAGCAACACAGTGTTCTTTTAAGCTAAAAGACTGCTTGCCAAGACTGTGTTTGCAGGATAAATTCATAGGCTAATAATTACAGTCTCAAATGAGACGTGAGTCATTACTGACATCGATCAATGAAGCAGGAAACCCGAGAGAAGGAAAGCGGAGGTTTGGGAACAAGTGCAGCGATCTTCAGGAGACGGTGTTCACAGACGAAGCAAAACTGTGGAGACAAAGTCAGCACGGGGGGCGACCCTAACCCTAACCCTAACACACTTTAGTTCAGGCCTGCTCTGGTCTGTTCAGGACAGGGGGACAGGTCCCGTCGTCCCACCAAAAGCCTGCGTGCTTTGATAAAGATTTAGGAAGTCGGGTTCCTGTTGTTCAGTCTTTGGGCCGATGGCATGCTGTTCGATGCTACGTCGTTTGCTCCTCTTCATTCATCGTGTTTAGCTCCACCGTCAACGTCTCGCCTCCAGTCTCGGCCTTTCTGAATGTTGTCTTGACAACGTTTAATTGTACAATTCTCAAACGCTAAATGCACCTTTAGAGGAACCGGCTCGTCTCACCTCAGCAGCTTTATTGATGTGTAACCAACAGACACTGAGCTCACCTTGACTTTCTCTCAGGGAACTCAGTCCCCATCTAAAGCTGCGCATCAAGGATCCTGCCACATATTGTGACCTCCACCCATATACAGGAAGCTGTAATACAAGGTTACATAACAGAGTCACTGAGATTATGATCAAAGCCCCATGGCCTTGATCTTTTGGAGCGTCCCTGTGGAACATCACCAACATTTAATGAGCTCTTCTTTGGCCCATTATCAATATTTCCTGAGAATTTCATTCAAATCTCATGAACCTCTTTAGTTAACAGTCACAGAACCACCTTGGTGGAGCTAAAACCCAACACGCCTCTGGTGAAGCATGGCTCTCCAAAAGCAGACAGTTTTGCAGTTATCGATAATTGAGTGAGCACATGAGGATAGAAGGAGAATTTTGTAAAGATGATCTATTATAAAGTGCTGGGGCTCCAGGGAAGCAGAATAAAGATTAACACGTGTCTACTGAAGCAGCAACAGTAATATCGGGGTGAGGTTTGACTCCTCGTGTGGTTTCCCTGTTGTTTCACATTCATGAAGCATCACTGGAGATGATCACGGCTTCAGTCAGGCTTGGACAGTGTCTCTCTAAAGGTCAGAACCTCTGCCTCCTCTAAGTACTGAGGAACCTCCACTTTCAAATGGATCTGTAGAAAAATCAGTTTCAACAAAGCAGCTTTTCTGCTGCGTGTCTGAGCTCTATGATCCAACATCCATGTGTCAAATACGAGGCCTCTGGGATCAACACTTTAACTCATTTGGTGACACCGAGGCCACCTCCACAAGGCCCAGCTACCACAGATGTGTGCTCCATCACTTCATTTCTGCCAACATTATGAGCAGAGTTTGCACAAAGAAAGATTTATGGTGGAACTGAGCAGTAATAAACCAGCAGCACGGTGAGATAGAAGAGAAAGGACGTCACGTCAGGCCTTTTGTTCATCAGAGATGGACGATTCACCTCTGCTTCAGGAGACGTTATCAAGCCATTCAGAGCAGAAAGATGAACACTTCTGGTGTTAGTGCAGGAGACACCTGGTGCAGCAGCAGGTTACGTCCCTCCCAGACGGAGTTTGAGCACATCTGTGCATGTTCAGAGACATCGAGACGGGTTAGCATCTCAGGGGAGGACGTGTCGTTTCCCAAACAGCTGACTGTGTTACGCAAGAGTTGAAAAGACAAAACGCTGTTTTGGTTCAGCCCAAAGAGACGAACCTGAGCTGAGAACAACCTGGTTAACTCGGTGATCCCTAACCTCAGAAATCCAAAACCCAATTCCAAATTTGGAGAGTGTGAATCAAAACCCAAATGCAGTATTTTGTGATGGCATGAGGTGAGTGAAGCCACCGAGTGAATCCGGTGCAACGGGTCCAGAACAGCGGTTCTGAAGGTACAGCACAAGTCGTTCAGCGCACGGTGCCATCATCTCCAGGCCATAGTATATTCAGAAGACGCAGAGACTCTGGGGAATCAGGGTGAAGATGTGGAGCAGGAGGAAACGTCCACGGCACCAACGAGGAGGCTTCCTTATTGAAACGGGCTGGGCGGGAATTCCGGCCCAGCTGGGATGAACAACCGTTGGGTTTTAATCAGTTCTGACTCTGTTGCGTCTGAAATACAGGGGCCCCTGTGGACGGAGACGTCTGGATCATGTGATCATCTTTTTTAACGAGGACACTATCAACCAGCGTGTCCTGGAGCAACGTTGATGCCATATTTCTGCCTGTTGCCAACCAATCAAGGCTCCTTCAGAGTCTGTAGGAAACATAGAAATGAAACTCAGGAGAAGACAGCCCGCTTCCACCTCATGGATATCTACTTCACACACACACACATAAATACTGCAGACCCTAAAGCCATGTTATAAGTCAAGATGGAGAGAGGGTGCATGTAGCTCTAATCCGGCAATTAATTCTTCTCCAACTGGGGGCCCCCAGAGAGCTCTCTGACACTTCTATTAAAAGGCAAAAATGAGACCCAGCATGAAGGTGAAGTGGGAGATATCTCCTTTATTCTCCACATCCCCACTGAGAGCAAAGTTTTACAGTGTTTTTGCCAAATAGTTGATTTTTCAATTCCTCCTTTCCCCAACTGCTGGGACGAGCCAGCAGCTGCTTTTGTTCGCAGCAGCACTTTGCTCACGCAGGCCAACTTTAGAGCGACATTTGAGCTTTATTGCATGCAGGTAATGTCAGCCTTCTTATTGAATCGGCACAGCTGCTTTCACATCAGGAACTACATGCAATCAAATTTTATTTTGCAGTTTGTGGCAGAGCGGGTTCATATAATATCACCAACTGGTGACTTAATTCAGTTAAATGCACATAAATAGGAATTGATTTCTCTCCAGACAATAACAATTTTTGATTAAAAAGGCTTCATTTGTGTCTATGTGAGGGGATAACACAATTTGTTTAAAACTCAATAATAATAATATCATGAAAAGGGGAAAAGTTTGAATACTGCTGCCCCCAGAGCACAGCAGCACCTCCAAAATGTTACCAGTCAAAAGAAAAAGTGTGCTACTCAGATCATTATGCTCCTATAAATAGAGCCTCTGATCAATGACCAGAGTCTGGGGTTGAAATCAGTCATTTAGTTGGTTTTGAATTAAACTGTCTATTGTATTACTTGTGTCTGTATTATTGTCCTTCAATCTAAAAGGAATCACTGCCTCTCTGCCTGACCCCCCCCCAACCCCACACACACACACACACACACACACACACACACACCGCACTAACTCTAGATCTGGCTTTATGCCACTGAAATGGCAGTTTTTCAGGCTGTTTCATTCTATGTTGGGCAGAAACAATTGTGGATCAATGAGAACTGATGAAAGGTCGGCGTGATTTTCTGGGATGGAAATAAAAGTCTGAGTGTGTGTGATCAGAATGCTCTTAACTTGACCTCAGTGAAAAAGTGTAACTGCCCCCATCACACCCGTCCAACGTCATCAGTGTTTGTCCCCAGGTTTAGTCTGAACTATAACGTTAGCAGCTTGTGAGCTGAGCTGCTCTCACGCAGCTACACAACACAACACAAACCAAATGAAAACATCCCATCCGGACTTCCAACACCTCATGATTTAATGAATCATTTCTTCTCCAAACTCCAAATCCAATAAAAGAACTGACATTGTTAATAGAGTGATTTGCAAATCCCTCCCAACCTACAGGATATCCACTTTAATCCACTCCAAAAACTGTAGTTGACGTTCCAGCGGATCATTTGTAAATAATCCCTCATTTGCCTTGAAAGGGTGGTTTCATCTGCAGGAGGGGGTTATTTATGTCCATCGGTTTGTAGTTTATAGAACTGAAGCAGTCAGACACCATCTGGTTGGATGCCGACACCTCCAAAGGCAGCGAGCTGCTGGGGGATGGCGTGCACGTTGAGTCCATCATTGATCGTATCGGTCACCTCATCACCGAGCAGCCTGTTGTTTATGCATGCAGGTCAGCTGACCCACACAGGCGTTCAAGACGTCACCGCGCGGCTTCCCTGTGCCGTCCGCTGGTGTCATGTTGAGTGATTACCTGAAGAGGCTCACCAGACAAGACGTTATAGCAGGTGATCGTCCGGGGCAACACGGAACCTCTCATCTGGCTCAGCCAAGAGCAGGTCTTATTTGTTAAAAACTAAGTGTGAGTCAGTTGTTTAGTGCTTCATTTCTCAGTCTTCTGTCATTTTCCTCAACCAGCCTTGAAGGCGGCCAAACACACCTGCACCTTTTATTCATTCATTTCTGTTCTATTTTGCTTTGCATTGAGGTTTGACCTTCACTCAAGGTGATTCGAGCCAGAAACAAACTCCCAAAGGAAAAGAGCCAAATAAAAGGTCCTTCACTGTTGGACGTTTGATGAAAGTTCTTTATTCCACAGCAGCAAACATGAGGATACAATGAGAGTTCAGCTCATCACGGCCCTAAGATACCATCCACAGGTCCCTCATCATCATCATCATCATCCTTCTCATCTTCATCATCCTCTTCTTCATCAGTAGTAGCATCATCACCACCAGCATCATCTTCTTCATCATCATCATCACCACCAACATCTCATCATCATCCTTCTCATTATCATCATGGCCATCATCTTTCTCATCGCCATCATCCTCTTCATCATTTTAATCACCACTACCATCACGTCATCATCCTTCTCATTATCACCACCAAAATCATCATCACCACCATCATCATCATCATCCTTCTCATCTTCATCATCCTCTTCTTCATCACCACCAGCATCATCCTCATCATCATCCTCATCCTTCTCATCTTCATCATCCTCTTCTTCATCACCACCAGCATCATCCTCATCATCATCCTCATCCTTCTCATCTTCATCATTCTCATCTTCGTCAGCAGTAGCATCATCACCACCAGCATCATCTTCTTCATCATCATCATCATCTTCTCATCTTCATCATCCTCTTCTTCGTCAGCAGTAGCATCATCAACACCATCATCCTTCTCATCTTCATCATCCTCTTCTTCATCAGCAGTAGCATCATCACCACCAGCATCATCCTCTTCATCATTATCATCATCCTTGTCATTATCACCACCAAAATCATCACCACCATCTTTTTTTATCATCCTCTTCATCATCACCATCCTCTTCATGCTCATCAGCAGCATTATTATAATCATCATCCTCTTCATCATCACCATCATCATCGGCGTCTGGGTCAACAGTCCTCTCAGCTGGCTCTAATTGAAACGTCCCTCAGAGCTTCTGCTTCCGAACCCTGGTGCGTTGGTGTTGCTGGCAGGTTGAAGGTGCAGAGGGGCGACAGCTGCTTGGAGTTGCTGTAATGAGGCGCAGCTGCAGCCAGGTCCATGATTGTGGTGGCTCGTCCACTGCTGCCAGATGGTTAAACACCTGTATGGTGGGAGCAGGCTTTCTCTCTGCTTGTTCTTGGATTACCTGCACATTACTTGCAACTGTTTTACCTGCGGAGAGCTGTGATTGTTTTTTGTTTTTTTGGGGGGGGGACTAATGGAATAAAATCTTTTTTATCTTTTTCCAGGCTGACATATTTCCCCCTCGTCATCTCTTCATGCTTAAAGACCAGAGATTATTTTGTTTCTTTGGCAATAAACACCTGTTAACCCAGGCTGGTCTTTACCCTCTGGGGTTTACTGGCACCAGACTCAACCCTGGACACTAAAATAGCAAACGTACAGCTAGCTAAAGATAAAACTCCGAATGAACTAGAATGAATGAATCTGTGTCATTAACAAAACAAATTGAATATTTTCCAGGCGGTGTAATTTGCTGTGGGTTCCGCTGCCCACTGAAGGTGGGCTGTTCTGTGAGCAGCTTGATGCACAACCTGCGGGAGCTGTTTGATCGATGTGAAGGTGAACCAGGGGTTTCTGGACCATCAATAACAGCAGGCATTTGCTTCCTACAGGTCATTCCGCGTTGTTCTGGTAGACCCATTAGTTCCACTGTGACTCACAGAAACATGCTTCTCCAGTGCCGGGAACCGTTTTACCAACATCTGTCTAAAGTAGTTCTGGAACTTCCGTCCAACAAATGTGTAAAGGATTGGGCTGATGCAGAAATAAAGGTGGGCGAGATTCCGAGTGATCTGAAGGACATAACCCCGTTTTTGTGATTCCTCACAGTTGTCTGTGTCATCCAAGAGCAGAACAATATTAAAGGGAGTCCAGCACAAGAAAAACAAGACCACAATGAAAAATATCAACCTGACGATCTTGAACTTGGTGGCCAGCATGGAGGATATGACGGTGATGGCAATCCTAACGTAGCAGTAGATGATGATGGCCAGAGGAACGAGCAAGAAAAGAAAAAGCTGCATGTAAAACCCAGCTGCCATCAGCTGCGAATGGTAAGGTGAGCTGAGAGGATATTCATCACAGTACATTCTTTTTTCAGCAGAATGGAGGAATGCGGTGTGAAGCATCATCTTGTTGACACATGCCAGAAGGCTGACCAGCCACACCACCATGCAGGAGATGACGGCATATCTCAGGTTCCTCATTCGTGAGACACTCAAAGAGTAGACGACTGCAAGGTGCCGGTCGAAGGTGAGGAGGGTCAGGAAGAGGACGGAGCTGTAGATGCCCAGGTAGTACATCCCTCCAACAATCCTGCACATGACGTCACCAAAGATCCAGTTGGAGAGCTGCATGTAGACGGCCATGAAGGGAAGGCTGCTCATGAAGATCATGGAGGACAAGACCAGGTTCAGCAGCAGGATGTTGGTCACCGTGGTCATCTTCTCAAACCTGGAGACAACAGATGTTTCGCCCATCATTCTAGTTCAGACTGTAAAAATGTGTTTTGGTTGGTTGGTTTCTCATTGGTTTGCTCACGTTAACCTGAGAAGGAGCTTCTGCTCTGAAAACAAACACCTGTCACAGGTGAAATTGAGCAGAGAGACTAAGGTGGTTTCGGACCTTCAGCTAAACATGCAAACAGAACATTGTGTCTGATTTTTTTTTTTATTTCCTTCAGCCACTTAGCTCAATCTCTTAATTAAATGTGACGCTGGATGAGGTAATGATTAGAAAAAGTGTCCTTTTCCTGTTGAAATGCGTGTGAGAACATGTCAGAAGGTTTTCCTCCTTTTTAATGTGGATGAAAACAAAACTTTAAAAACATGTATTTAAAGGCGGCTTGTGTGCATACACCCTCAAACTGAGCCTCTGCTGAAACACCTTTTCATATATGGGCTGTCTGTCAGGTCAGGTCAGCTCCGGTTCAGTTCGTCTTTAGTTATCAGCGTCTGTTAGAATCCCAGAGCCGGACCCCCAACAAGCAACAGTGGCAGGAAGAAACCTTGAGCAGGACCAGGCTCATGTGGGGGACCCTCCAGTTGGGTTGTATCGCCTCTTCACAGCTGTCCAGAGGCCACCTCACAGATGATCGCGCTTCAGATCCGGGGTCTCTGAAGCGGGTCGTTCCAGAACCAGGACCTTCTTTTGCTTTTGTTCAGGTCATTGTTGACAGAAGAAACTTCTTTTTATCTCCATTCTTTTTTTCTGATTTGTAAGAATCACACATATTTACCTGAACAGGAATTTCATTGACCGGAACCCTGTTTCCCATCTGACCGTAACCAAATATTAGTTTATCTTTAGAGAAACCCAGAAGCATGAACAGTTGGTCCTGATTGTCATATTATGTCCTGTAAGGTGAACATGGGGTCACTGCAGCCATTTTGACTCATTCTGTGCTTTATCAGCCGTCTCCTGTCTTTGTGACACCCCCAGGAAGTGTTTGTCTTCTTCGATACACTGCAGGCCGCCTTCGTCCCCAAAATACAATGTTTTCATTTTAAACCCGTCCTCTTGACAGAGTGGACACTTGTCCAAAATGGCATCCCAGCAGGACAATTTCAGAAAATAGGAGTGACCCCTTTTGGAAGCTCAGACTCACACCTTTGAGTGTGTAGTGAGCCATGAGGCCATTTGCAGCCCAGCCTTTAAAGCTTGTGTTGAGGTTACTAAGCATGAAGTCTGGATCCTGAGCAAACGTCTGAGGAGCCCAGATGTGCATCTGTGCACGTACACACTTCTGCAGGAGGTGCTAACCAATCCACCACAAAATTTAAATGTGCGTTTCCGACTGTAGGAATCACGGTTGAATGACTAGAAGCTGCTTCGCTGCCCTAACATTTCCCATCAGGCCACACTGCTGCGGTGTAATAACCCCTCCGACCGGGCCGGAGCCAATCGGCTGCGGGGGCGAGTTGGCAGCGGCCTGCAGGACTACGACGTAGGACAAGGAACCTCTCAGCCAAAGTCAACGAGAGTCATTATCCTATTCTGAAGAACACCAACCTGATTCTTCACAGTTTCAACCTCTTTTCAGGGAACAGAGTGAGTGTTTTGCAAAATTAGGAACTATTTAGTTGTGAAAACAGTCACATCAACATAGGAAGGTCTGCAGACTTGTGCAACCACATTACGTAGTTGTCGTGGTGGCTGGTTCAACTCCCTCCATGTGACCTTGACCTTGGATGCTGGTCTTGGTGGCCAAGTGGCCTGAGGACCACTGCTGATGGACTGTAAATATAATGACTGTAGTACTACGTTCCTCCCTTCAGACTGTACTTCACTCTCTCTCGGTAACAAACTACGGAAGTTTCAGGCGTCCAATCTCATGTTAACCTTATTTCTTAGGCCATCTCATTACTTGCTGGCCTAATTGGGGCTCCCATGTGGCCGTGGCGTTGCCTCTCTTCAGGATTTAGCTGTGGGAGCAGTTGCAGAACACACGGTGGAACATCAGGCTGCAAGCTGCGTTTCAAAGATCCCACCGATCTGACATCCTCTGCATGTAAGTTTTCATCTTGGGGTGACTCACGTACGAGCAGTTCAGCAAGCGCTTGTTCTCATTCAGCCCCCTGAACACTTCACAGTCAGTGGCCTTAACCTCCGAGCACTCTCTCTCTCTCTCTCACACACACACACACTCACATGTATCTGTAAGTGAGGACAACAATTCCACGGTTGCATTAGTGAATCAGTGTTGCTGCCCACACTCACCGATGGAGGACGACCAAAACCAGCCAATTTCCACCGAAGCTGAAGAGAAACATGAAGTAGAAGAGGATGGAGAGCCGGGCCCCCAGGAGGTTATCGTCCTGCCTGCTACACGGACTTACGGGGGTGGAGTTGGTGGAGTCGGTGTCATTATAGTCGTAGTAGTCGTACGTGAATGTTGCATTTTCCATCTTTAGCTGAAAGAGGGAACAAAAATAGAAGCGGAGGCATGGTGGGTAAACTGCTCAACACAGTGGAGTCCAGAGTCTGAAAGGCTGGTATTCACCTGCTCAATAGAAGGACTCAGACGTGCTACGAGGTCCTGGTTCTCTGGCCAAAAGGCTTCTGCCTGCTGGGTGATTTTCATGTCAGCGCCGACTGACTCACATCATCATTCAGTTATAAGTCAGCGAAAATGAGGAAGGAGGAACCACAAGAATGTGTGTCAGTGTAAAAAATACCGGACTCATCTCCTCCCCGGTCTGTAGACATCCACATCACATTCAGGCCTAACTGAGGTGGCCCAAAGGGGCTCTGAGGGTCCTCAGGCTGTTCTGGACCCTGTGGTCTAGGACACAATATCAGCCTAGACCCCTAATGGGTCTAATTATTGGAAACACAACCTTTATTATCCAACGGCAGACATGAGCAGGACTCTGCAGGGGTTTCAGACGGTGTGTGTGGGGGGTACGTCTGGGCCAGGACTCCGTGAAAAGGCTGCACTCGGTGTTAATGAACGCATTGAATTGTGGTTGCTCGCGTAATTTGCTCATTTTCACACGGTGAAGGGAAGCGGGGAGGTTTTGAATTAAGTGTGAGGACAATTTGAAAGTAATACAATATTGAACAAAAATTGATTCCTTTGATCTCAATGGTTCTCGCTCCCATTTGACTTTCAGATCTCATTTTTGCCTCCAAGGGGCCATTTGTAAGATACACCGATTTTCAATTTAAAATGGGTAAAATGAAACATCCATTAGTGTCGTGGGAGGATAGACCCTTCCAGGCTTCCATATACAAGGAAAAACTCATCATCATCATCATCATCATCATCATCATCATCATCATTATCCATACTTGCTGTTGTCATTATAATTGTATTATTTCTGAAACCTGAATAAACATTTGCATTATTCACTAGTTTTACTAATAGTTAGGAAATAAGAAATATCTTATAAATGAACTCAACCAATTAAGCAAATATGAGATGTAAATATGTCTTTTGTCCATGTAGCCTTGGTTTTATTCGTGTGTGTGTGTGTGTGTGTGTGTGTGTGTGTGTGTGTGTGTGCTTGGTGCCTTGCTCATAGGAAACATGTATACTGGGGCAGGTATTTGCCTCCTCTGACACGTCTGAGATGCAGCAGTGGTTAAAGCAGCGTGAAACGCCGTCATAAAACACTTTTTCCAGCGGTTGTTGTCTGATCCAGCAGGTTGTTGGTTCTTAATCCTCTCCTGTCAGGATGCGGCTGTGAGCTCGTCCTGCTGACGTGTAATTTCTGCAGCGTTAGTGTGACGGAGAACTCTCCTGCTGGATTCTTGCCCTGCCTTTATCCTTCGCAGGTTAATCCTCACTCGTGTGGACTCCAAATAAGCCGGCACTGAGCCCCCCCCCCCCCCCCACACACACACACACACACTCTTTTCCTGCACTTGTAAACAGGTGTAGTGTCCTCCTGCTTCCTGCGGTGCCACTAATTCATCTGCGGTAAGGTGTCCAGGTGTCTCCCAGTGGGAACAGGTGGACCACTTATCTCCTCCTTTTCCTCCGTGAGCTCGTTACTGGTGGGGGCTGACGGATTGTTCTGCTGCTGGCGCTGCTGGTGCGTTCTCCCGACCTCTGTGTCTGATCTGTCCTTTGGCTGCAGCGCGGCCCTGTGGACCACGTTCGCTGTGCCACAGGAGGGATCGTGGCCTACCTTTGCTTCGGTCGGTGCAGTTCATGTTGGTGCATGCGTCCATCTTCCTCCGCTCTCCCCATAACAGGGTTGCAGGGCAAGACGCAGGGCGAACAAACAACCACGCACACTCGGGTTCACACCTCGGGTCAGTTGTTTCTTTGAACGGTGGGAGAACGCCCAGGAACCCGGGGAGAGCCCCCACAGGCCCAGGGGCCCCAAACGTCCTGCTAGTTACCAGAACTGCCTCGACACAAAGGTGTAAACCAATCTGCATTTGGGAGGTTCTCTTCTTTCCTGGGGGTTTAAGTCTTTCCATTATGCAGCTGACCAGACCAACTGCTCCCGTTGGCGCTGAGCTCTCGCTGTCATCTGGGCCTTCATGAAGTCAGAACCTGGTGCTGCTTTTGGGGACCAGACCAGTGTTGATTGAGCCCTGGTAAGGGGGTGTGGGGGTTGGCATCAGCTCCTCGGTGGCTTCAATCGTTGGCTTACACTATAATTTGCGCCTCCCCAAGTTCAGGACCAACAGACTGGGGAACTCATTCATCCCCCGAGCCATCAGGCTGTTCAACTCCTCACTGGGGGGGAGGAGGGCCAACAGAAGGACCGGAACATTTTTATAGTTTTATATTTATATTCATATTCTATTTTTAATTTATTCTATTTTATTTCTTATTTTATTCTATTTTTATTATCTTTAATAGGTTTAATGGCGTGTAATGGTGGTGGGAAATTTTGTACAGTGCTGTACGTTTCTTTGGAGATGCTAATTTCCCTGATGGACACCCCCTAAAGGGATCAATAAAGTACTCTTGAATCTTGAATCTTGAATTTAAATGAGCTGAATTTGAATTCCTTCCTACAACATTTACCCTTCAGGGTTCCTCCTGGTCAAAATAAAGAATCCACGTGGAGCCACTTTGTGGTAATATTGTTGTACAAACAAGAATATTTAGTGCTAATTGTGGTAACTTCGTATTTAGATTTCCTCACCTCACCTGTTCTTACTTGCTCTTTCTTTACCTCAGCTGTTGGTCCTTTCAAAACGATCCAGCAGATATATCTCAGATTAAAGTCAGCTATACAAGCCTTTCAGAGCTTTTAATTAAAATTACAAATGCAGGTAAACCCAGGTTGATGGAAATTTAAAGGTAATCAAAAGTAAAAGCAGCTAATGTGCTGGGAAAATAAAAGTAATGACTTTGTAAAGATGGATTGAATCGACATTTTAGGTCTGTAAAGAGTGCCTGCGACAAATTAATCCAGGAGCCTTTTTTACATAAAGCAGCCAGGATGTATTTACAAACCAGCAATACGTCACATTAATAGAAGCCCACATAAATCTGCAGGTGAGGTAAATAAAGGCCATTATATGAGAATTTATGACAACCCAGGAATGGGAGATCAGCGGTGCGGCAATCTGTGTGATGTTGGTAACCACAACAAACAGCAAAAGAGAGATGAGCACAAAGAGCCGGAGGTGGAACAGTTGATCTGCTCTGGTAGCAGGATGGACTTTTGAACTCAAGCACATTTTTCTGTGGTGAGAAGAAGAAAAACCACCAGAAAGTGACGAATCCTCATCTGGTTCTGGGAAAAAAAGGTGTGTCCTGACAGGAAAGGAAAGCTAGCATGCAGCCGCTCCTCTCCCTCGCCTCATCGTATGGATACAAGGAGACGGTGCAGCCGGTGTGGTGGAGCAAGGCGGCTCATGCTCGAACCTGCTGCTAATGCACCTGATGTGTGCTAAAAACAAACGCGTACATGTTTCCCACTGTTTGATTCAATTCTCCAAAAGAGGAAGGAAGCCCCATGATTCACAGGAGCATTTACCACATAACTTCTGCAATCTGGAAAGTATATAAAAAAACCACTACAGACCCACGGGTCACCGCTAAAATAAGTTATGAGTTGAGTTTACGTGAGCACTCTTAGCCTAGCCTTTTAGCACCGACTTCAACATGTGGATCAAAGTGGAGGTAGCTGTTTCAAACCTGAATCTTAAACGTCTCCTGATGTTTACAAAAACCCAACAGCCGTGTCACAATCGGGACACTTTGAAGTGTTACGGAACAGCTGCAGCTTCCTGCCGGCGTTCTGAGCCACAGTCCTGGTCCTGCTCCCACACACACGAGAGTCACGGTGGCCGTGTAGGAGTCTCTACAACGGTTCTGCTCCCGGTGTTGTGCCATCACATGTTGGGTCCTTTCCTGTAGTGTTCTCTCAGGTCGTACGTCTGGTAGCACATGGACATGTCGCAGACGCCTGGAGGTCCCGGGTTGCCCCGTTGGCCGGGATCTCCTGGCGGTCCCGGCTTCCCTGGGATTCCCTGGTTGCCAGGTCGGCCAACTCCATCAAAGCCACGAGGACCCGAAGCCCCTTTGAGGAAGACGGGAGACAAAAGAGGCAGTTCTGTTACACCGGGAAGCAGAGCCTAAAAGACCAGAATTGTGAGTGGAGCAACAAACCTGGCTGTCCGGGAGGTCCTGGGGGTCCCGGATAACCTTCCCCGATGCTGCCTTTAAGCCCTCGGGGACCAAGGTCACCTGCAACAGTGACCCATTATAACAGTGTTATAACACAGTGAACACTCAGCTGGAACTTTAGGTTTGCTCCCCTTCTTTAGTTCTGGGGACTCTCCTCATGGAACCCTGCAGCCGAGGGACCAAAGGTGTCCACAATGGTGGACGCCTGTGTCCTGTCCCGTCTCCCTGACCAGGACCAGCGTCCACAGCTGAGCGTGGTGCTGCTGCGCCGCGCTGATCAACCGTTACGTCTTTGTGCTCCGCCGACTTTAATGATGCTGGAGTTTTATGAGACGCGCTCAACATCAACCTCTTCAATTTGTTACTCGTTGATTTTAATCACTGTTGAAAGCAACAGTAAATTTCCCCGGTTGCTCTTTGTTGTTATTTATCGTCTTGTTTGTCTCAGGATTTACAGGCTGATTGAAAGATATCCTGTCACCTTCTATTATGTAGGCTGGATGCAAACAACATAATCCTGTCCTTCAGGCTTCAGCTCATACCTTTGAGGCCTGCTGGACCCTGCACTCCAGGGGGTCCCGGGTAACCAGGGGCGCCGCTCCCCCCAGGGTAGCCTGGGATGCCCATGGAGCCTTTGGGACCTGGGGCTCCTGGCTGTCCTGGTGGTCCTTTTATGCTCTGACAACGTTCACATCGGGCTGGGGGGCTGAGAGACTGTAGTAGTGCTGGAAGGTGATCTGCAAGGAAAAGGGAGGGAGGGGAGTAGGAGGGGAGGGGGGAGGAGGGGGGGGGGGAGTGGTAGAGTTAGGAGGGGGAGGAGGAGGAGGGGAGGACGTGGGAGGGGGAGGAAGTGGGAGGGGATGGGGGGGGATGAGGAGGGGGGGGGGAGCCCTTGCCTGACGGACGTCCGTGGGTGGGGGGAGGGGGGGGGGGGAGGGGGGCGGGGGGAAGGGAGGGGAGGAGGGAGGAGGGAGGGGGGAGGAGGAGGGGAGGAAGTGGGAGGGGATGGGGAGGGGGGGGAGGAGGAGGGGGAGGAGGAGGAGGAGGAAGGGGGAGGAGGGGGAGGGGCTGAATGAACTGATCGTGTTCACTCTGATTCTAAGAACTATTGGACTGAATTATAACAGCTGCAACAAAGAGTCTGTTTCTAGTGATCAGTGTGAACTGGTGAATGGTGAACTGAACTGGTGAATGGTGAGCTGGTGAATGATGAACTGGTGAATGGTGAGTGGTGGTGAACTGGTGAATGATGAACTGGTGAATGATGAACTGGTGAATAGTGAACTGGTGAATGGTGAGCTGGTGAATGATGAACTGGTGAGCTGGTGAATGGTGAGTGGTGAGTTGGTGAATGGTGAGTGGTGAACTGGTGAGCTGGTGAACGGTGAGCTGGTGAATGGTGGTGAATGGTGAGCTGGTGAATGGTGAGCTGGTGAGCTGGTGAATGATGAACTGGTGAGCTGGTGAATGGTGTGAACTGGTGAATGGTGAGTGGTGAACTGGTGAATGGTGAATGGTGAGCTGTGAATGGTGAGCTGTGAATGGTGAACTGGTGAGCTGGTGAACTGGTGAATGATGAACTGGTGAATGTGAACTGGTGAATGATGAACTGGTGAATAGTGAACTGGTGAATGGTGAACTGGTGAGCTGGTGAATGGTGAGCTGGTGAATAGTGAGCTGGTGAATGGTGAGCTGGTGAATGATGAACTGGTGAGCTGGTGAACTGGTGAGCTGGTGAATGGTGAGCTGGTGAATAGTGAGCTGGTGAATGGTGAGCTGGTGAATGATGAACTGGTGAGCTGGTGAATGGTGAGCTGGTGAGTTGGTGAATGGTGAGCTGGTGAATGGTGAGCTGGTGAGCTGGTGAATGGTGAGCTGGTGAATGGTGAGCTGGTGAGCTGGTGAATGATGAACTGGTGAGCTGGTGAATGGTGAGCTGGTGAGTTGGTGAATGGTGAGCTGGTGAATGGTGAATGGTGAGCTGGTGAGCTGGTGAATGATGAACTGGTGAATGGTGAATGGTGAGCTGGTGAATGGTGAGCTGGTGAGCTGGTGAATGTGAACTGGTGAGCTGGTGAATGATGAACTGGTGAGCTGGTGAATGGTGAGCTGGTGAACTGGTGAGCTGGTGAATGGTGAATGGTGAATGGTGAATGGTGAGCTGGTGAGCTGGTGAATGGTGAACTGGTGAGCTGGTGAGCTGGTGAATGGTGAGCTGGTGAACGGTGAGCTGGTGAATGATGAATGGTGAGCTGGTGAATGGTGAGCTGGTGAATGGTGAGCTGGTGAATGATGAACTGGTGAGCTGGTGAATGGTGAGCTGGTGAATGGTGAGCTGGTGAGCTGGTGAATGGTGAAATGGTGAATGGTGAGCTGGTGAATGGTGAGCTGGTGAATGGTGAATGGTGAGCTGGTGAATAGTGAGCTGGTGAATGATGAATGGTGAGCTGGTGAATGGTGAGCTGGTGAATGGTGAATGGTGAGCTGGTGAATGGTGAGCTGGTGAATGGTGAACTGGTGAGCTGGTGAGCTGGTGAATGGTGAGCTGGTGAATAGTGAGCTGGTGAATGGTGAATAGTGAGCTGGTGAATGGTGAATGGTGAATGGTGAGCTGGTGAATGGTGAATGGTGAGCTGGTGAATAGTGAGCTGGTGAGTGGTGAATGGTGAGCTGGTGAATGGTGAGCTGGTGAATGGTGAATGGTGAGCTGGTGAATAGTGAGCTGGTGAGCTGGTGAATGGTGAGCTGGTGAATAGTGAGCTGGTGAATGGTGAATAGTGAGCTGGTGAATGGTGAGCTGGTGAATGGTGAGCTGGAGCCAGCTGCCCCAGAGGGGCTGAGCCTGGTGGCCCCTGTCACTCACTACGCAGGGCGTTGGTGCAGAGCTTCAGAAGCTCCTGGTCCGACGGACTCCTCCCCTGAAAACCAGAAGACACCGTTGGTCTTGGGCGACCTCTGGAAGCCTCCGCAGACTCCACATCTGCAGCTGCACATCTGCTTCTGCTTCAATAGAATCTGCTCGCTGCAGGTGCTCACTTACAGGTTTCCCAGGGTGTCCCGGGGCTCCTGGATGTCCTGGCAGTCCATCCTGCCCAGGAAACCCCCGAGGACCCACAGAACCCATGTGTCCCACGCCCCCCTTCCTGCCTTCTGTCCCTCTGGGGCCGGCGTCGCCCGTCTCTCCTTTCTGAGGAAGCACAAGGGACAGAAATGAAACCAGGAACTTCACAGCATCAATGGATGAAAAGGAGAAAATTCAGGCTGGACTCGTGTGTGTGTGTGTGTGTGTGTGTGTGTGTGTGTTGTGTGTGTGTGTGTGTGTGTGTGTGTGTGTGTGAGTAAACTGTGTGTGTGTGAGTAAACTGTGTGTGTGTGTGTGTAAACTGTGTGTGTGTGAGTAAACTGTGTGTGTGTGTGAGTAAACTGTGTGTGTGTGAGTAAACTGTGTGTGTGTGAGTAAACTGTGATTCTCTTAGCAGCACAAGTGTTTGATATTTCAGATGAGTGTTCCTTTAGGGGGGGCTGCTTTTGTGATGTATATTTCTGCCCCGGGGGGGCAGATGGAGGGCTGCTCTGGGGTATCGCTCTGTTCGTCTTCTGTCGAGGTCCTGACTGCAGAGCAGGACAAAGGATGGACTATATCTAACAGTGCAGAGACACACACCTCTCCTTTCCTTCCCTTGGGTCCCGCTTCACCCTGTTGGAGGAAGGGGGGGGGGGGGGCGATGGAAGAGGGGGGGGGAAGAAGGGGGGAGAGTTAGGAACATACACGTTGAGGTCGGACCATCAGAGTTCATGTTTCTGCAGTACTGATGTGGAAGTTCCTGCTCTGCTCTGCTCTGCTCTGCTCTGCTCTGCTCTGCTCTGTTCTGCTCTGTTCTGCTCTGCTCTGCTCTGCTCTGCTCTGTTCTGCTCTGCTCTGCTCTGCTCTGCCCTGTCCTGCTCTGCCCTGTCCTGTCCTGCTCTGCTCTGTCCTGCTCTGCTCTGCTCTGCTCTGCCCTGTCCTGTCCTGCTCTGCTCTGCTCTGCTCTGCTCTGTCCTGCTCTGTCCTGTCCTGTCCTGTCCTGTCCTGTCCTGTCCTGCTCTGCTCTGCTCTGCTCTGCTCTGCTCTGCTCTGCTCTGCTCTGTCCTGTCCTGCTCTGCTCTGACCTGCTCTGCTCTGCTCTGTTCTGCTCTGCTCTGCTCTGCCCTGTCCTGCTCTGCTCTGTCCTGCTCTGTCCTGTCCTGCTCTGCCCTGTCCTGTCCTGCTCTGCTCTGTCCTGCTCTGCTCTGCTCTGTCCCGCTCTGCTCTGCTCTGCTTCTGCTCTGCTCTGCTCTGCTCTGCTCTGTCCTGTCCTGCTCTGCTCTGACCTGCTCTGCTCTGCTCTGTTCTGCTCTGCCCTGTCCTGCTCTGCTCTGTCCTGCTCTGTCCTGTCCTGCTCTGCCCTGTCCTGTCCTGCTCTGCTCTGTCCTGCTCTGCTCTGCTCTGTCCCGCTCTGCTCTGCTCTGTCCGTCCTGCTCTGCTCTGTCCTGTCCTGCTCTGCTCTGCTCTGTCCCGCTCTGCTCTGCTCTGTCCTGTCCTGCTCTGTCCTGCTCTGCTCTGACCTGCTCTGCTCTGACCTGCTCTGCTCTGTTCTATCCTGCTCTGTCCTGCTCTGCTCTGCTCTGTCCTGCTCTGCTCTGTCCTGCTCTGCTCTGTCCTGCTCTGCTCTGTCCTGTCCTGCTCTGTCCTGCTCTGTCCTGTCCTGCTCTGTCCTGTCCTGCTCTGCTCTGCTCTGTCCTGCTCTGCTCTGTCCTGTCCTGCTCTGCTCTGCTCTGTCCTGCTCTGCTCTGCTCTGCTCTGTCCTGCTCTGCTCTGATGCTTGTGTGCAGCTCTGTGAGCAGCAACATTAGAAGGTAGCAGCAGTTTTCAGATATCTGCCGGCGCTGCTTCAACTTTAAATGCTGCTGCTGTCCTGCTGATGAAGTCAGACGTTCTGCTGCGCCAGTTTATATGAGGAACACACGCAGCATCGGATCTTCTGCCTCCACAACGGCTCAGGAGAACAACGTCTAAAAGAGGGGGAATAAGAGGTGGAGGCAGAGAGGAGAAAAGGTTCCTGAAGCTGCAGAAGGTCCGGTGAAAGAGGGGGAATAAGAGGTGGAGGCAGAGAGGAGAAAAGGTTCCTGAAGCTGCAGAAGGTCCAGTGAAAGAGGGGGAATAAGAGGTGGAGGCTGAGAGGAGAAAAGGTTCCTGAAGCTGCAGAAGGTCCGGTGAAAGAGGGGATATAAGAGGTGGAGGCTGAGAGGAGAAAAGGTTCCTGAAGCTGCAGAAGGTCTGATGAAAGAGGAGGAATAAGAGGTGGAGGCAGAGAGGAGAAAAGGTTCCTGAAGCTGCAGAAGGTCCGGTGAAAGAGGAGGAATAAGAGGTGGAGGCAGAGAGGAGAAAAGGTTCCTGAAGCCGCAGAAGGTCTGATGAAAGAGGGGGAATAAGAGGTGGAGGCAGAGAGGAGAAAAGGTTCCTGAAGCCGCAGAAGGTCCGGTGAAGAGGAGGAATAAGAGGTGGAGGCAGAGAGGAGAAAAGGTTCCTGAAGCTGCAGAAGGTCCGGTGAAAGAGGAGGAATAAGAGGTGGAGGCAGAGAGGAGAAAAGGTTCCTGAAGCCGCAGAAGGTCTGATGAAGAGGGGGAATAAGAGGTGGAGGCAGAGAGGAGAAAAGGTTCCTGAAGCTGCAGAAGGTCCGGTGAAAGAGGAGGAATAAGAGGTGGAGGCAGAGAGAGGAGAAAAGGTTCCTGAAGCCGCAGCAGGAAGCAGGAAGTGTGTGCAGAGAGAAACATGTCAGGCTCCTTTCAGCCGCTGTGATTCAGCACTGACGCTTTTAGCCTTGAGAGTGCGTCACATGAAAGCTGCGTTGATTTCATCACTGCAGCAACACCCCCCCCCCCCCCCCCACACACACACACACACACACAACACCACCACCCACACACACACCCCCCCCCCCACAACACACACCACACACACACCACCACACACACCCACACACACAACACCCCCCACACACCCCACACACCCACACCCACACACACACACCCACACACACACCCACACACAACACACACACACACAACACCCACACACACACACACACACACACACACCCACACACACCCACACCACCCACACACCCACCACCCACACACACACAACACACACCCACACACACCCACCCACCACACACACACCCACACCCACACACACACCACACACCCACACACACCCACACACACACCCCACACACACACACACACACCCCCACCACCCACACACACCCACCCACCCACACACACCCCACACACCACACACACACACACACACACCCACCCACCCACAACACACACACCCACACACAACCACACACACACCCACACACACCACACACACACACACCCCACACAACACCCACACACCACACCCACACACCCACACCCACACCCACACACACCCACACACACACACACACACCCACCACACACACCACACACACCACCCACACACACACCACCCACCCACCCACACACACCCCACACACCCACACACACACACAACACACACCCACACACACCCACCCACACCACACCCACCCACCCACACACACCCACACACCCACACACACCCACAACACCCACACACACACCCACCCACACACCCACACCCACACACACCCACCCACCCACACACACAACCCACACAACACCACACACACACCCCACACACCCACACACACACCCCACACAACACACACACACACACCACACACCACACACCACACACACCCACCCACCCACACACACACCCAACACACACACACACACACACAACACCCACACACACCACACACACCCCACACAACCAACACACACCCACACACACACACAACACACACCCACACACCCACACACACACCCACACACCCACACACACACCCCACACAACACACACAACACACCAACACACACCCACACACACCACACACACACACACCCACAACACACCCACCCACCCACACACCCACCACACACCACACACACACACACACCCACACACCCACCCACACACCCACCACACCCCAACACACACACCACACACAACACACACACACACCCACACACCCACACACCACACACCCACACACCCACCACACACACCCACACACACAACACAACACACAACACACCAACACACACACCCACACACCCACACACACACACACACCCACCACACACCCACACACCCACACACAACACCCACACACCACCCACACACACCCACACACAACCCACCCACACACACACCCCACACACCCCACACAAACCCCCACACAACACACACACACACACACACACACACACACAACACACACACACACACACCCACCACCCACACACACCCCACACACACACACACACACACACCCCACACCCCACCACACACACCCCACACACCAACCCACACACACCACACACACACACACCCACACACCCCACACACCCACACACACACCCCCACACCCACACACACACCCACACACACCCACCCACACACACACAACACACACACCCCCACACCCCCACACACACACACACACCCACACCACACCCACACACACCCACCCACACACCACACACACACCCCCACCACACACCCACCCACACCACACCCACACACCCACACACACCCACACCACACACACACACACACACCCACACACCCACACCACACACACCCCACACAACACACACACACCACACCCACACACACACACACACACACACACACACACCCACACACACACCCACACACCCACACCACACACACACCCCACACACCACACACACACACACACACACACACACACCACCCCCACACACACCCCACACACCCCACACACACACACACACACACACACAGGAGCCCATCCTGGGCTGTGAAGATCGATTGGTCCAGAATCGATGCAGAACGGTGGATTTTAAACGCTGCCCATTTGCTGTTCAAGTGTGGCTACAAAGCTGAGGGCTCCAGCTGGATGTCCCAGATGTTCCCAGATGTTCACACTCTTGTATCTGTTCATTAGCAAATATTGATGGGAGCCTCATCTCACAGCCCCAAATCGATTATGCAGATCTGCGTTTCACCTCCATGACTGGATCTTATTCAGAATCCAGCTGATCTCTGCAGCTGGATCTGATCCCCACTCACCGATTCCTCCATCGCCACGGCAACACAATTCCCCTTTTCCTGTCATTAGCTGGAACACTGAGGGTTTTAGGACGACAGGCTTTGGCCTAAAGAAGCAACTGTTTGCAGGAAGCGCACGACAGGACGCGCGTCACTAAGACTCTGCTCTGCTGCCACCCAGTGGCGCTCTGAGGGATTTTCCACTCACCATCACGCCTGGATGGCCTGGCTCTCCGTCCGTGCCTGGCTCCCCCTGCACACACACAGACATCATGATTTCCTGCAGGTGTGAGAGTGTGTTTACATAAGTGCTATTGTGACTCCATGTGTGCAAAGGTGAGATTGAAAGTGAGCGTGTTGATCTAGGCCCGTATCACTGTGTGCTGGTCCATGTCTTCATTTGGCGAGCGAGTCTAAGTGGAGAAAAGGTCACGATTACCACCAGCAGCCAATAAGAGAAACCCGGGCAGTGTGGGGGGAGGGTGGGGTGGGGTGGGGGGGGGGGGGGGGTGACCTTTAACAAACCTGACTTCTATCTGCGGCTGCAGCTGCAGACGTTCTGCTGCTCTGGGCGGTGTTCTGTGAGTGCACGTGGCAGAAAACAAGCTATTCACAGCACGCTGGGATTGGTCACTCCTGCCGCGCACGGCGTGTTCGTGCCATCATCAGCCGTGCACGGCGGTAACGAGGCCGGCGTCACCGCCCCCACACACACCAGAAGCCGACGGTGGCGTGGACGAGTGAATCCTGCTTCCTGCTCTGCAGCAGGAGCTGCCGTTAGCCAGAGCCGGCGTGTTATTAAGCATGAATGTGTTATTAAGCATGAATGTGTTATTAAGCATGAATGTGTTATTAAGCATGAATAGTGCCACACACAGTTCTGCTGGGGTGGAACCGCTACTGGGACCAGTTCACTGGTGTTCACTGGTGCTGGTGCTGCTGGGAAGAAGCTCACCTTCTTCACCTGTCAGCAGGTTTATGTGTGTGTGTGTGTGTGTGTGTGTGTGTGTGTGTGTGTGTGTGTGTGTGTGTGTTGTGTGTGTGTGTGGTGTGTGTGTGTGTGTGTGTGTTGTCAGGGGTCGAGCAGAGAACCTTGGATCCTTCGGGGCCAGCGCCTCCGGTTTCCCCCTAAAAGACAGCAGAACAGTTCTGACTCTCGGGTCTCCAGGACGCAGAACCTTCCGGTAGCATTAGCATTAGCAGAGCGTTGACAGGTGTGCACGTGAAATCAAGCAGAACTCTATTTGGGTCCTCACCTTGTGACCTTTGAACCCTGGCAGCCCTGTCACACCCGGAGAGCCAGGTTCTCCCTTCACACCCTGGAAAAGGGGAAAGCTACTGATGTTAGCGTAGCGACCAGGTGATGAGGGGACATGACAAACATTCCTCACAAACGTCCCTGAACCCGTAAACTGGGACAGTTACAGGGGGGAACAGAGGAACCCAGAAGGAACCTCCTGAGCACCCAGAAGGTCCCAGAGAAGGTGCAGAACGTAAGTAAGGAACCAAAAACTCATTTAAAGTTAGCAAAACCTCCCACCGGGAAACAGGTCTGCTCATCAAACTGCAGTTTCCAGATGTTAATTTCTTTCTTTCTCAAAGGAGAACATCTGCAAAGCAAGAGCGCTAATGAAGCAGAAACCACAGCGGCTGACATTTAATGGTCCAAACGCTGGCATTTAAAAAAGAGCAGCATCCAAACTGGAGGAAATAACAAGTGTCAGGATGAGAGGGACCAGAGGCAGGATGAGAGGAACCAGAGGCAGGATGAGAGGAACCAGAGGCAGGATGAGAGGAACCAGAGGCAGGAACCAGAGGCAGGATGAGAGGAACCAGAGGCAGGATGAGAGGAACCAGAGGCAGGATGAGAGGAACCAGAGGCAGGATGAGAGGAACCAGAGGCAGGAACCAGAGGCAGGATGAGAGGAACCAGAGGCAGGATGAGAGGAACCAGAGGCAGGAACCAGAGGCAGGATGAGAGGAACCAGAGGCAGCAACCAGAGGAACCAGAGGCAGGATGAGAGGAACCAGAGGCAGGTCGGTCCTGAGGAGAGCATAGGCAAATGCTGCCATCCTGATCGGAGCCTGATCCCTCTGGGGAATCAGCCCTGCCCCCCCCCATCCAGGGAATCAGCCCTGCCCCCCCTCATCCAGGGAATCAGCCCTGCCCCCCCCCATCCAGGGACTCAGTCCTGCCCCCCCCATCCAGGGAATCAGCCCTGCCCCCCCCCATCCAGGGAATCAGCCCTGCCCCCCCTCATCCAGGGAATCAGCCCTGCCCCCCCTCATCCAGCCGCCTGCCACCAGGAGGATTCTTATGTGGCCTTGAGTGGAAGGAAATGAGGGAGCAGCATGAGGGTGAAGGCAGGGAGAGGACAAAGTCATCCAGACTATCTGGACGGGGGGGGCGAGGGGCCCGTCCTCACGTCACCGTTAAAGAGACATTTCTAGGATAATGAAGCTGATTGTTTGTCAAATGTGGACGTTGGTTGTTGGACCGGCGCGTCCATCTGTGACCTTTAAACCTGGTTTGGAGAGGTTTAACAAAGGAAGTCTGACTGTCCTGTTAGTAGTGGGTGGACGGGGACAGAAAGGTGTCTCTGGACCAGTCTGATTGTCCTGTTAGTAGTAGGTGGACGGGGGACAGAAAGGTGTCTCTGGACCAGTCCGACTGTCCTGTTAGTAGTGGGTGGACGGGGACAGAAAGGTGTCTCTGGACCAGTCTGACTGTCCTGTTAGTAGTGGGTGGACGGGGGACAGAAAGGTGTCTCTGGACCAGTCCGACTGTCCTGTTAGTAGTGGGTGGACGGGGGACAGAAAGGTGTCTCTGGACCAGTCTGACTGTCCTGTTAGTAGTGGGTGGACGGGGGACAGAAAGGTGTCTCTGGACCAGTCTGATTGTCCTGTTAGTAGTGGGTGGACGGGGGACAGAAAGGTGTCTCTGGACCAGTCCGACTGTCCTGTTAGTAGTGGGTGGACGGGGGACAGAAAGGTGTCTCTGGACCAGTCCGACTGTCCTGTTAGTAGTGGGTGGACGGGGACAGAAAGGTGTCTCTGGACCAGTCCGACTGTCCTGTTAGTAGTGGGTGGACGGGGACAGAAAGGTGTCTCTGGACCAGTCTGACTGTCCTGTTAGTAGTAGGTGGACGGGGGACAGAAAGGTGTCTCTGGACCAGTCTGACTGTCCTGTTAGTAGTGGTGGACGGGGGACAGAAAGGTGTCTCTGGACCAGTCTGACTGTCCTGTTAGTAGTGGGTGGACGGGGGACAGAAAGGTGTCTCTGGACCAGTCTGACTGTCCTGTTAGTAGTGGGTGGACGGGGACAGAAAGGTGTCTCTGGACCAGTCTGACTGTCCTGTTAGTAGTGGGTGGACGGGGGACAGAAAGGTGTCTCTGACCAGTCTGACTGTCCTGTTAGTAGGGGTGGACGGGGGACAGAAAGGTGTCTCTGGACCAGTCCGACTGTCCTGTTAGTAGTGGGTGGACGGGGACAGAAAGGTGTCTCTGGACCAGTCTGACTGTCCTGTTAGTAGTGGGTGGACGGGGGACAGCTTGGGTCAGCTGTTGGGACACCCTGTCCGTCCATCCGTCCATCCATTCACCCACCTATCTATCCATCTGAGATGATCTCACCTTTTGCCCTGGTGGTCCAACAGGCGCAGGGACACCTGGATCCATGCCGTTTCCCTAAAGAACACACACACACACATGCACACACCACACACATGCACACACACGCGCAACGCACGCACACGCACACACACGCACACACACGCACACACACACACACACACACCACACACACACACACACACACACACACACACACCCAGAGGAGTGAAGTTCTCCATTAAAGTTCTCCATGTTCTCCATCTGAACGGTGTCCTGGTCTCTGTGGACCAGGATTCTGAGAGCAGGCTGGTAGCAGGAGGTGTTGGGCAGCGCTGCCTGATGCCCTTGAGCAAGGTACCAAACCCCTGCTCTTTGTTCAGGGATTCTGTGTAATAACGGGTGTAATAAGACATTTTCCCTCTGTGGGATGAATAACCTGAGTCATTATGTAATTGTAGATTTTATAAAGATTAAATGATCATGCTCAACATTATAGCTCAGCACGGCAACAGTTAAACAGACGGTAAGCAACACGTTTATTGGCTATTTTGAGTAGAACTCTACTTTCTGGATCTGGATCCTCCGACACCGACCCAGTGCCACCAGGCTGGAGTCAGAGCCTTCATCACAATTTGACTCCAATCATTTTAAAACCCTCTGAGAAGACCGTGGTTCTCTCAGCGGGACGGTCACGCGGACGAGGGAGGACGCCGCCTTAGAAGAGACGCGGCGGAGCCCAGCGGCCTGGGAACAGCAGGCGATTAGCATAATAGCTAATTATAACATCCAACACACAGACCTTGGGACCATCTCGGCCAGGCGGCCCCTGGGGCCCCTGCACTCCCTGGACGGACACAGATATTGGAAGAAGGAGAGATGAGACAGGGAACTATGGGGGGAGAGAGAGAGGGAGGAGGAAGAGAGAGGGAGGAGGAAGAGAGAGGGAGGAGGAAGAGTGTGTGCATGCGACAGAGGGGTAGAGGAAGAGAGAGAAAATAAGATGAAAGAGAGACACTGTGCTGTGGGCTGAATGTGACAGAGTGTGTGACGGCTTAGTCAGGAGGCAGGCGCGCACACACACACACACACACACACACACGCACACACACACACACACACACACACACAGGGAGAGCAAGAGAGATCCACCAAGGCCCTGAGACAGGTGACTGCAGTTATCTGCTGGGCTAATATCAGCTTCTTCTTGAGGTAGACACAAGTGAATCATTTAGGATGATCCACTTCAGGCACTGTTGATACAGAACATCTCATTATCTAGTTAATTAAACCAGTATCAGCTTCTCCAGGAGATGCATCCTGGCAGCGGAGCTCGAAATAGTCCAACTGCTCCCCAACGCAAAATAAAGGGTTTAAAAGCACAAAAAACGTCCCGTTATAACCAGCGGCCCGAGATGACCCGAGATGACCTGACCCTTGCTGCTCAGTTGTCTGGAGGCTGGAATCAGGTTTTAAATTTCACGAAGATGCTTTTTCTCCTCTTCTCTGATCATTTTTCTGTCCTTAATTCAGCTTCCTGCTGACTTCCTGTTTCTGTATGTTCGCGGCTCCGCCACCAGAGGGCAGCATCGCCGCAGAGCAGCTGTGCCTGGATCACCCTCCCAAAGTTCTGCTCTAATGATGTTTACCAGCGGGGAGTTGTCCTCACTGTGTCTACATCCATAACCCCACTGCTAAATTAGCCACTCACCACTTTAATGGCACTCCCAGATAAGCTAAATGGACTCATATGGCACTGAGCTAAATTAATGATGCCATTAGAGGCTGATTGTGGGGACGTGAGCAGTATCACAGATAAACTTTGCTGAATCAAAGATGGAAAGCAGTGAAATCGGAGTGTTCCTCAGCTGGCAGTGTCGTCTCCAGAAGCCCTGGCTGAGCAGCCAGAAGGATCAGAAGGGTTTTTTGAATTGCTTTATAACATTTCAAAGGGGTTTAGAAAAGCGGAGGGAGCTGATATCAGCATGCTGAGTGCTGATAGAACTCAAACCTTTATTTCTCCAGGTGGTCCTGGTGGCCCAGGAGGCCCAATGTCCCCCTAAAACACATAACAAAAGTAAGATAACCCGAAGGGTTTCGAGAACTAAAAAGAGCTGACATCCAGGCCAGGTGTTACCTTTGGTCCTGCTTCTCCAGGAGGTCCCTGCTCACCCTGTAGATGACACAAACAATGATCACATTATAATCTTATATAATCCAGTCTGCCTGAGGGAGGAGGAGTCGGCAGAAGTGAGTAGAGCTAAAGGAGAAAACGTGTCCCAAGAGAATTTATGCTACGTCAGAACCAGGCCATAATATTCTGTACGCTCAGAAACACAGGGGTTCTAACCTCGTGGTAACCAGAAGGATAAATATGGAGTGTTTATGAACCACACGTGAGGGACCGTTTCTGTCCACAGACGAGCTGAGCGTGCGTGGTAAAGATCTGCCCGCGGCTCCTCCTGCCACGTTTGGACAAACACACCCGTAAAGCGTCTGTGTCCTCGACCCGCCACTGTTTCATGGTTTCGTCTGCGGCGGGACCACGAGCAGCTGCTGTGGTGAAGGATCCCAGGGATCGCCCAGGGATCGCCCAGGGACCGCCCAGGGACCGCCCAGGGATCGCCCAGGGATCGCCCAGGGATCGCCCAGGGATCGCCCAGGGATCAGTCAGCCTGTGGATGGGACGAGACGCTGCCACCCGAGGGACAGTTGGACCTCAGGGACGGCGGAGACAGTAAATCTGCGACGTGCCGCCCAGCTTCTAGTTCCCCCAGGAACTGGACAGGAACACACTGCTCCAGTGTTCTTTGCTTAAAAAATGCCAGTTGCTGTAAAATAATAACATCCTCAAATCAACACAGCATGAAAGACAGAGTGCCGTTGCCTAGGCAACGGCCGAATGAAGTCCTCAAAGCAGATCTGCAGCTCGGAGGCAAACAGTGGCAGCCAGTTAAGATTTGTGCAAGATGATTGTCCCCCGTGTGTGTGTGTGTGTGGTGTGTGTGTGCGTGCGTGTGCGTGCGTGCGTGTGTGTGTGTGTGTGTGTGTGTGTGCGTGCGTGCATGTGTGGACGCTCCACTAATGTCTGCAGACGGGAGATTCCATCAGAGACAATCAAGTCCAGAGTGGGTCCCTGAACGACCTTCGCCTCAGCCTCTGCAGTTGTCCTGGGGGGACGCCACTTCACCTGGACGGGTCAGAGCGGTCCTGATCCAGGTGAGGGACGGCTGGGCTCGTCCCTGGTCCGGTTGGGCTCGTCCCTGGTCCGTTGGGCTCGTCCCTGGTCCGGTTGGGCTCGTCCCTGGTCCGGTTGGGCTCGTCCTGGTCCGGCTGGGCTCGTCCCTGCTCTGGTTGGGCATTTTCAAAGCCAAATATTCTAAATGCAGAACTCTGCAGTGTGGACGCCACACAAGCGAGGCCTCCGCTGCATCCGCAGCCTTTTGAAGTGTCTCGGCGCACATTCAGAGGCAGAGCAGCGGAGCTCGTGCACGGCTGGCACGTGCACCAGCCCAATAAGCAGCCAGAGAAATCTCTGGATGTCTGAAAATACATAGATGCAGAGAGAGTCTCATGCTGGGACTAATCCCCCATTTCACCCTGACAAACAGCAGTTCAGACTTTAGAGACGGACTCTGCATATTTGACTCTAATCTGGCAGAATCAGGGAGGAGCTCATGAAAGATTAACAAGTGCACTGAGACAATGTGATACCAAGAGAGGCCCCCCCATCCCGGGCCCCCCCGGGCCCCCGCGGCACAGGTTGTGGGACCCGCAGGCTTTCATTTGTTCCAGGAGGGTCCGGATACACCTGTGCTGTCCGCATGCTCTAGCTGATCCATTCATTCATGGGGGGCCGGGGCTGGGGGCCGTGGCCGGGGCTGGGGGCCGGTGGCCAGGGGCTGGGGGCCGGGGCTGGGGGCCGGTGGCCGGGGCTGGGGGCCGGGGCCGGCCCCGTGTGTCCGTACAGACTCATTAAACCACTTAAACAGCCCCATTATGCTGCAGGCAGTCAGCTCAGCAGACCCCAGCACACATATGTCTCGTGCACGTCTCTGGACACGCAGCCCAGGCGCTCGTGGACCTCAGCCAACGTGCACAGGACATTTGTGACACTGCACCGCCCCCTGCTGGCGAGCAAAGAGACATTCAGGAAGTTGCCTGACGTCAACCTGACAAACAGGAAGTTCAGGTTCCGTGTGCAGCTCCCTCCCGTGTACATGACGTGAGTCTCATCATAAAGTTCCTCATGTTATCATTTTATCACCTCCTCATCTTGGAGCTATGAGGTTATTCCCAGTTATTACTGTCACTACCTGGATTTGAGTTAACCCTCTCTGACTCTTCGACTTTAAAATAAATGTGCTGCAGTTTGGGCACCAAGGGCCAAAACCCAACAAGTCAGGATCATTTTAGGGATAAAATCCCGACTAAGCAGCATTTTCTGCATGTTTCAGTGTTTCTTTGACTTGTGTGATGATGATTTTTAGCGTCTCATAAAAGGCTGTAAAAACAGGGATGACATTTATGGTGACTTGATTCCAGATTACAGAGCTGAGTTCCTCTGAGGGGGGTCTGCACATCTGAACCTGTGGTTTGGGGCTCGAACAGGACCAGCTTCCTCTGCTAGTTTAGACGCGTCTCAACTCGCTGCTAAATTACAAGCAAGAGTCCGAAATCCTCCCAGGTTTCAGGGATCACTTTGATGCCCCAGGACCTGGTTCAGCCTCCTGAACCAGGATCCAACCAGGACCTGGTGTGATCCAACACCTCTGCTGTCAGGAGAGCTCCTTCTGCCTCTCAGGTACAGTTCAGCTGTAATTACAGGGGCAACTTTAGTCGACACATGGAAACCTCACACAGCTGCAGCACAGCGACACACACCCCATAATAAGAGACCTGCCCCACCTGCAACGACCGCAGAGGGCAATTTTTAATTAGTTACTTTCAATGTGTGTGAAACATCCAAAGCCCAAATGTTTTTACTGCTGAGGGGAGTTTTATGACCCTGTGTGTGTGTGTGTGTGTGTGTGTGTGTGTGTGTGTGTGTGTGTGTGTGTGTGGTGTGTGTGTGTGTGTGTGTGAGAGGCTCCAATTAGAGCCCACACTGAAGTGTTCAGACAGAATCCAACTTCAGGCCTCATTACCATTGAATGGTGTCACGGACGGATGGAAAGGAAAGATCTGGGGTTGACAGGATGTGACCTCAGGCCACGGCCACACGGCCGGGCTGCCCCCCATGCTGCCCCCCATGCTGCCCCCATGCTGCCCCCCATGCTACCCCCATGCTGCCCCCTATGCTGCCCCCTATGCTGCCCCCCATGCTGCCCCCCATGCTACCCCCATGCTGCCCCCCATGCCTCCCCCATGCTGCCTCCCATGCTGCCCCATGCTGCCCACATGCTGCCCCCATGCTGCCCCCATGCTGCCTCCCATGCTGCCCCCATGCTGCCCCCATGCTGCCCCCATGCTGCCCCATGCTGCCCCCCATGCTGCCCCCATGCTGCCCCCTATGCTGCCCCCTATGCTGCCCCCATGCTGCCCCCATGCTGCCTCCCATGCTGCCCCCATGCTGCCCCCATGCTGCCCCATGCTGCCCCCCATGCTGCCCCCATGCTACCCCCATGCTGCCCCCTATGCTGCCCCCATGCTGCCCCATGCTGCCCCCTATGCTGCCCCCATGCTGCCCCCATGCTGCCCCCTATGCTGCCCCCTATGCTGCCCCCATGCTGCCCCCCATGCTGCCCCCATGCTGCCCCCATGCTGCCCCATGCTGCCCCCCATGCTGCCCCATGCTGCCCCCTATGCTGCCCCCATGCTGCCCCCATGCTGCCCCCTATGCTGCCCCCTGCTGCCCCATGCTGCCCCCTATGCTGCCCCCTATGCTGCCCCCCATGCTGCCCCCATGCTGCCTCCATGCTGCCCCCATGCTGCCCCCATGCTGCCCCATGCTGCCCCCCATGCTGCCCCCATGCTGCCCCCTATGCTGCCCCCATGCTGCCCCCATGCTGCCCCCTATGCTGCCCCCATGCTGCCCCCATGCTGCCCCCTATGCTGCCCCCTATGCTGCCCCCATGCTGCCCCCCATGCTGCCCCCATGCTGCCCCCATGCTGCCCCATGCTGCCCCCCATGCTGCCCCCATGCTGCCCCCTATGCTGCCCCCATGCTGCCCCCATGCTGCCCCCTATGCTGCCCCCATGCTGCCCCCATGCTGCCCCCTATGCTGCCCCATGCTGCCCCCCATGCTGCCCCCATGCTGCCCCCTATGCTGCCCCCATGCTGCCCCCATGCTGCCCCCATGCTGCCCCCACAGCTGGAGCACAACCCAGGAGGGAACATTCTGATGCTCTGATTACTCCACAAGATCTGAGCTTGTCTGTAAACTTTGTTCTCTGGGCTGTGAAGTCGTTGAATGTCTTGTAATGGAAACAACCTGAGAACATCAGCGAGGGTTGTTGTGCTAATGCTACTGCTACTAATGCTGCTGCTACTGCTGCTACTGCTACTAATGCTGCTGCTACTGCTGCTACTGCTACTAATGCTGTTGCTACTACTGCTACTGCTGCTAATGCTGCTGCTACTGCTGCTACTGCTACTAATGCTGCTGCTGCTACTACTACTGCTGCTGCTGCTACTAATGCTGCTGCTACTGCTGCTGCTGCTGCTACTGCTGCTGCTGCTGCTACTGCTGCTGCTGCTGCTGCTGCTGCTACTACTGCTACTGCTACTAATGCTGCTGCTACTACTGCTACTACTGCTGCTACTGCTGCTGCTACTACTGCTACTGCTACTACTGCTACTGCTACTAATGCTACTGCTACTACTGCTACTGCTACTACTGCTACTGCTACTAATGCTGCTGCTACTACTACTGCTGCTGCTGCTGCTACTGCTGCTACTGCTGCTATTGCTACTACTACTCCTGCTAATACTATTCTCCTGGTGCTACTACTGAAGCAACTTCTGAGCTCTTGGTATTCTGTTTTTGTTCTTTTGGGCCAGTCAAGGAGAGGCTGTCCGTCTGCAAACCTTCTCTAACCAGCCAGTGTCCGTCTTTCCTTCCTTCCTTCCTTCCTTCCTTCCTTCCTTCCTTCCTTCCTTCCTTCCTTCCTTCCTTCCTTCCTTCCTTCCTTCCTTGTGCCTTGTTTACGCTGTCCTGGTGTCACTTCTCATATCAGTAAACTTCAGGTCAACACAAGTCATCTCAGCCACCCGTGTGTCAGTTCCACAACCTCCGTCCAGCATTTCCCCAACACCGGCTAAATGTCGCCGTGACAACCATCGCTTTAAGGTGCACAGAGCTAGTTAAAGGAATCCCCATCCACATTCAGAAGGAAAATCGGAGAAAATACTGGACACAGCTGATGTTTGTAGCTGTAACCCGTCAGCTGATGGTCAGTCGGCTCCAAAATAAATGTTGGTTCTTCACAAATATTGGAGAGGAAGTGACACCTGCACCCTAAACACAGCAGAACCACTTCATGTTTGCCTCTGACAGCACGAGGACGTCCACCAACACTCGTTCAGCATCAACGGTCCAGTTCACAGCGATTAAAGCGGCGTGTTGAACGTGGAAAAAGGGGCCCGTCAAGAACGCTTAAACACATAAATTCTTCTCACTTCATTTACTTTAACGCTGCTTCTCTGAGCAGATGTTTGGAAGCAATTAGCCAAAGCACAATAATATAACAGCCAATTAGTCTTTACAGTAGATTTACTGTTTTCCTGGTCGTCGTTAAGATGCTCAGTCTTCCCTGAATTTGCAGGAAGGATTTTCACGTGTTGCTGCTCCACTGGAATCTGGGGTCTGGTTCAGGGTTCTTTGAGCAGTGAAAGAACCAGAGAAGGTCGGGTCCTTCGTGAAGTCTGCTTCCTGTTTGTGTTTTGAATCCAAACAACCAAATGGTCTTTGGCCCTGACTCAACTGTTCCCGTAACTATTAGCAGGACCAGTTTGACGTGGAGGAATGTCTTCAAGATAAGGTCTGAACCAGAACCAAGGCAGTTCCTGCATCCCAGGGGTCCAGTTCCTGGAACTTCTCACCGCTTTGTAGTGGTGGAATTCTTTAACGGACAAGTTGAATCTACCCTGATTTGTGATCTGGAGTGAAAAAGGGAAGAACATCGATCACCGTGCATGGTGATCAGAGAAGAACGGTGAGTGGGATCCTTCGTGTGGCGTCATGCCGAGCGACAGGAAGTCACGTCTGGATTCACAGGTGACGTGTGAGGAGGGCTTGGAAATGGGCCGACGGAGCCTCGTGAAAGGTGGAGAGCTGATCGTGATGAAGCGATCCGTGTTAACGCTGCAGGCAGGCAGGCGGAGAGCCGAGGCAGCTGTCAGTCAAACCCCGTTCGTGATCAGAAGCTGGCGCAGCAGAGAGACGTCCAGCCAGGAGAAACTGGTTCAGCCTCGCACACAAACGCTTCTGGAACATCGCAGGAGTTGAGATCAAAGCAGCGGGGACTCGGCCGGCAGCTGCACACATCACGGTTCCGTGCAGCCGCCCCGACCAGGAGTTATTCTTTAGTCTGTACATAAAAGTCAAATTCCCAAACAGCAGCGTTGGAAACGGACTCTCCAAACGCCTGCTGAGATAAGAGCAGCAGCATCAGACAGTCAGAGGGATGAACGCCGGCGCCGCCTCCAGCCGGCCCATCGCCGAGCAGCAGCACGCAATAATGTAGCTCCGCTGCATTATTCAGCACAATCAGCCTTCGTCTGTGCTGGATCTGCTCCTGTGGAGCAGCAGACGGGCTCCGCGCTCGTTCCTCATCAGGGAAACCTTGTCTGGATGAGCTGGAACATCAGACCGATGCCTTGTCTGACTACTCTCCTTCTGCCATTTAGCACTTTTATAATTTACAACTTTACTGTTCCGTCTCGTCTTCTTCTTGGAAAATCCCAGTGTGCCATTGTCCCTGTCCAGCTCTTACTGGTTTCCTGCCCGTCCGGTGTCACGGCTTCACAACTGAGCTCCAGTAACACTTACCGTGGCTCCAGCTTGTCCTGGAGGTCCTGGGTCACCTTCCTCTCCAGAGTCGCCCTGCGTTACATGGTATTAACGTGATGTTTCATCATTAGAGCAAAGCAATAAAGCTGGAAGTAAACCAGTGTGACCGTCCTCCTACCCTGGCCCCTGGTGGTCCTGGTGCTCCTGGTTCTCCTGGTAGTCCCGGTTGTCCCTGTGCCGTCCCCGGTTCCATTAGCAGATTAGAGATTAGACTAGAGCAGATTAGAGCCGCTCGTATGTTGAGGGAAACTCACCGTATCACCTTTGGAACCAGGCTCTCCTCTGGGTCCCGCTGCACCACGTTCTCCCTGGAGACGATGAGGAAGTCCATTGGAGGAAACGTTTAATGTTACAAACAAACACTCAGACTTGTGAGGATTGTTCGGATGATGTGTTTGACCTCCATCCCAGCTGGGCCCACAGGTCCTGCTTCTCCAGCCGGTCCATCTTTACCCTTCAACAAAGACGGACCCAACGAGGGCCAACGATGTGCTCACGGCTTTATTTTGAAAGGGTGGCGATGAAAATCTGAATGAATACTTACAGGTTTGCCATCTGGTCCCGGGGGTCCTTCCCTCCCTCTCTCCCCACGAAAACCCTGAACCACAGAAAAAGGTTTGCGTTGAAGCGGAGAACAGGTCCTGAGTTCGTGTTCATTATTGCGCTGTGAAACTCAGCGGAACGTCTGCGTCACGTTAGATGTTGGTTGGATTTTGGAGCTTCGTTCTTGTTTTCAAGGTCAGTTTGGAGGAAATCAAAAGAGTTTAGTTTGATTCAGAAATAGAGGCCGTCAGTTTCGCCCGTGCACACGTGCGTGGAGACACATGCACGTTTTATGGGGGGGGTGACTGCGGACATCTCGTCTCTTTTCAACCAGAGACGGACGTCACATGACCTCCAGCCTCATTTGGGTACAAAGGCGGTTTGAAAGGTTTGAAGTGACATCATGTCATAGAAGAAGAAGTGCATGTGAGTGAGAGCTACCGTGCGCCCAGGAGGGCCTCGCTGCCCCGGTGGTCCCGCCACACAGTCTTCTACTGGGGCTGTACGGTTGGCTGGACACTGAGGAGACACACACACACACACTCACTGACCTCCACACACACCCACAGGCTGCTCGTGACAAAGAGCAAAGTCGTGTGTTCTCAACGTACCCTGTCATCCTCCTGCGTAGAGAGAAATAAAAGAGGTTATCCTCGTTCCAGGCCGTGGTGCAGAGCAGATGTCGGCCTGGTGGGGGCAGCGCAGACAACTTACCACTGAGAAGATCTCACAGGCCGTCTCTCTTTGGCTCTGGAGAGGATCACAATACAGACGCAGCTTCTGAAGGTCCACCTGGAAAAGAGGGTGTGGGAAACGTCCCTTTCAGAAACCGCCATTGAAGGACTGGAGCTCCAGGCCGGGCTCCAGACACTCACAGGGACGCTGGTGTCTGTTCCTGGCCTCTTGGACAGCTGCGTCTTCCCATTGATGTAAATGGGATCCACTGGGTCCAGTGAGCCTTCACGGATGAGCCGATCATCCAGGAAGCTGGAAAGCTGAGGTGGCCTCACCAGGAGTTTGAGCTGATGCCACTTTCCATCAAAAAGGTCCTGAGACAAATAGTAAGTGTATAAATAATAATGTGCTCAACTCCATGTAAACTGTGTATTTGGCTCTTTAATTGAAACATCATCTTCATTAGCGCAGTTTAACATTTCTGTACGTTTATGGGAGGTTTGCTAATTTTAGCTAAACCCCAACTTCCTCATCCTGAATGGCTGTGAAGAACAGGAAGTGGGGCGTATTTTTCCACCACATTCAGAAGGTAGCCGGTGTGTGTGTGTGTGTGTGTGTGTGTGTGTGTGTGTGTGTGTGTGTGTGGTGTGTGTGTGTGCGTGTGTGTGTGTTATTGTTGCTTGGTCCACACCCTTGAACATCATCCCAGCAAAACTAACTCAAAACCAACAAACACAAGTTCGTGTGGATGTGTTATACATGTGTGTTGCCATGGCAACGGGCCTGTGTGCTTCATGACTTATACAGCCTGATCTCTATTTCTCTCTATCTACAAACAAACCTGGAATCCTTGAAAGACGACTCTCTGCAGCTTGTCTCTGGCTCTGGTTGCCACAAAAATCACGGATTTGTCCTTCCCGTTTAGGGTCACAGCCGCCTGGATCTCCTTATCTTTGGACAGCACCCTCCACAGGTCAAAGGTCAGTTTACTAGAAGATGCCTTTATTCTCAGAGTGGCTACAAACACGTAGGACGGGGGCAGGCCTTCGGGGAAGATCTCCCTGGTGAGACATCAGACAGCAGTATGTCATCGGCCGTATGTCACCTGTCTGCGGCTCAGGTGAGGGTGATGACAGGAAGCCAGACGCCCACCTCGTGTTCTCAGTAATGTCGCTGGTGGCTGACAACGCGTACGCAGTTTCAGAGCTCAAAGAACCTGGAATCTTCTTGGCTTTCAGCTGAAGCTTCATGCCGATCATCAGCTCAAAGCCTTTTTCATCACGAGAGGACACTGGGATTCGTGTTGGACACACGGACTCTACAAAGGAACGGGGTCATAAAGGTCACAGCCCAGAAGAAGACGCATCCCAGAGCTTTCCAGCACGATATTACCGATAAAGCAACGTCTGACTGCTGCGCAGGTGCCTCAACATTCACCTGAGACCATCGGTTTTGTGGGAAAGTTTGACGGAGGAACATTTTTCCGCGCTACGGTTCAGATCTGACCTTCACAGAGCTTCTGTCCCATGGACTCTCGGATGCGGTGAATGGTGGTGTAATCTTCGGCATACAACACGTAGGTAGATGAGGGTTTGTTAGCGATAGATATCAGCTCGGAGGTGGTGATCTCGCTGCCCACTCCGACAGCAAACACTGTGATTCCCTCAGCTCGTGCCTCCGTACTCGCGTCCACCTGCAGAAACCTCCATCAGGCTCAGATTGTTGCATTTTAGTGACCCCATCCGGCTTTGTGCTAAGGTCTCACTGACCACATCATCCTGAGATTTGCCGTCCGTCAACACCACAGCGATGCGGTTCTTGACCTGGCCGGCTCTTTGAGTGGAGGGGAACACGTGGTCCACAGCGAACCGGATGGCCCTGCCCGTCTGCAGACACAGAGAGGATCCGGTGATGCTCAGCTTCAAACTTCTCCTGGTTTTTACACCCTGGGGTCTGTTAGCCTCTGCTACTGCTGGGCTTCTGAAGGCCCTTCCCTTTCCTGGAACCCTCTACCAATATCAGGGTGAACAGTGGTTTGGAGAAAACAGCTGAAAATCGGAAGAATTTGCCTTTCAGAAACAACAGGCGTGTAAACATCTGAACGCTATCCTGCCTGCGTGTTCCCTCCCAGGTAGCTGATGCTCCGGATGGCTCGGATGAGATCGCCTTCTCCCTGATGTTTCCCCAGCGGGATCTCCAGGCGAGGGGCATCGCTGTACTGGACCACACCCACCTACAGCAGCCAGACAGCAAGCAAAGTGTGGATGTTGGCGTCACTGAAGGTTGCCAGGGGTAACGCAGATATTATTGCAGAGAGAAATTGAGGAGATTTGCCTCCCTGGATTGTGAAAATAAAGCAAGAGAAGCTGGAGAACATCATAGGTGCTCATCAGAAGGGTGAAAGGCAGCGTTGACGACAGCGTCAGTAAAGCCCACCTACAGGCTGGGGTCGATTTTACCTGTGTGTAGGCTGAACTGATGTCAAACTGGCTCGTGATGTTAATCAGCCACTGTTTGGCCGAGTCGAAGTCTGACACGCCGACGCTCCAGGAGCCATCGACCACATACACCAGGTCGTTAACCACTGTGCTGCAGCCTGTTCGGAGAACGCATGTGAGCCACAGAAGGTGGTGGAAGGCTAAATTCCATATGGATGAGATCATGCTCGCTACCTGCTTTGACGTCGTCCTCGTCCGCGGCCTCTAGGGGGATCAGCAGAAGCACAACACCTGACAAGAACCACAGCAGCATGGCGTCTCCTCGACCGTGCACCGCAGTCCAGCTTCTGCTGGCTCCTGGATAACATCACATATGCAGTAAATCCGCTTATTATAGAGGTCTAATGCTAACGTCACAGCTGATTCAGTGGAGCTAACGTTAGCCTTAGCTTTAGCTTCAGCCCAAACCAAACCACCAAATAAACTATTTGTCCGTCATGTAAAAGTCCTCCTGTCTTCACTTGAAAGGCTTTGTTGTTCATGTTTTCCATGTGTTTCCAACTCTGGCTTCTTGCTCGACAGTGCAAACACAGTCCCGCAGACCACAAAGTCGGGCAGCAGAAAATAACAGCGTGGGGGAAAACCAAAATAAAAACACGGCCAGCCCTGCTGCGGCGTGCTGGCAGAGGCTTGAAAGACGGGGAGGATCAGTCAAGTGGAGGTTATAGCACAACCGCAGCTCTCCTCCCAGCTCCCTGCGTTTCATTTGCTATTATGGGATGGTGCTACGCCGACGTCCTTCCAACTGATGCTGCAGAGGAATTCTTCTCACCTCTCCGCCATGAAAAAAGGCCGGTGCAAAATTTAGCAGGAGTAAAAACATCCTGCTGACAAAAACACTAGCATTTAGAGATGCTCTCATTAATATTCATTTGGGTTTCTAAACATTTGGACACAGATGAAGTCTGCTCTTGTCATGTTCTTTGTAACAGATCTTTTCTAGTGCTAATTTTCTGTCGTCACACACCTGAGACCAACAAGCTTCTTCTGTGCAGTATGTTTACAACACCGACAGAGCACCGAGGTTCCCAGCTAGGAGCCCACAAAGGACCAATAATCCAAAGAGTAGGACGCATACGAGGAGAGAACTGAGGGGGGTAATGACGGACTGACTACATGCAGGTAGAACAAAAGTCTTGTCGATAAGAGACAACCAGAACCGTGTTTACACGAATGGTGTCATCAGTTTAATGTGGCTACAACAGGGCAACACACACGTTCAGAAGCCAAGACGGGTGTAAAAGTGTGTCAGAGGGGACGACCTGTCTGGGACTGCTGAATTCATTTACATTAGTTCTGGTCTGAGGTGATAATGTTCACCAGACTGCTGATATCTCACAACTGAGACAACCTGGTCTCCACGACGATACGCTCAGAATATTCGGATGTCTGGGATCCTGAAACATGGTGACGGTTCTAAACCTCCTCAGCGTTGCGGAATCTGGGCAGAGAATGTTGGAAATGCTTCGGCGTTCCTAAAATGGCCTGTCGCCATGCTCAGATTCACATTCTGTTTTCCCTCTTTAGGTCCACGCCTGTGTGGTTCCTGCTCTTTATAGCGGCAGGACTGGTTGCAGACCCACCGTGTGGACACGCCAGGTGCGTCCGGAGCCACATCAAGCTCTGCACGTGGCCCCAACATCACCCAACAGCTGGACTGTTGTAGCGACGGAACACTGACTGCTGCTCCATGACATTATTCACTTAGTTTGAGCAGAAACAACATAGTTTGATCCTTTCAACCAGGAAGACAACATACAAAATATAAAAAGAGAGATAAAAACAGATGTTCAACCTCTATTGATCCTGATGTGTTCTATAATCGGACTAGTATTTATAACACACAACTTTGTGACTAATTAAAGAACAGCGTTTTGTCCTCAGACATCAAGCTTTGTGCCATTCAAGTAAGGAAACATCTGTTACATGAAACAAACTTCAGGAACAGCTCGTGAGGACAGGCTTACCTAGTGTCTGACTGAAGCAGGCGGCCGCTGGCGATGGCGATGAGACCCACTTTGTGGGGAGAACGCGAGCAGACTGACGGTGGTGGCGGCAGGGCCTCCCCCTGGTTGGCAGGCGCAGTGGTGGGAGTGGCGGGGCTGGATGTTAAAATCACCGGCTCAGCCTCACCACACAGAAGTCCCAGACGCGTCCATGCAGATGTCACAGCCGCACGGTGGCGCGTCTCTGCTACGTTCATTTATCACTGAATTTCTTTGTGTGTTAGAAACAGAAAGTGAGGCTAAATCAGGCTGCCTCATCTCTGCAAGTGAAAGTGTAAAGGTATTAAAGTCACTAATATAGTATGTGTGAGCTACTCATGAGGTTTCCAAGCAGGAATCTAATAAATGTGTGTATTTAAGTTTCAAATGTGAATATAAGTGTATACATTTATATTGTATGTACATAGGGATGCAAGTGTGAGGTTAAAGCTTAATTACCATGGTCAAACATCAGACTTATTAGTTTAAGAGCTGGTTGTACACTACAGAAGGGCATAGAGGAACGGTTTACTGGTCACTATCATGACAGTGTCTCTGAGAAACACCACTAGCACAAACAGTGGCTGACTGACGGGCTGTATTGACCATGAAACCTAAAGAAAAGCCCTCACAGAGGTCAGCACACACGGCCTTTGTTGCACTGGAATGTGTCGCCCCCTTTTGGTAGAAGCCGCAATCTCCATGCTTCTCCTGTTTTGCTCCGTCTTCTTTTCTATTCATGAGAGAAGCAAACATAAGAGGCTGCAAAACACATCAAAATGTTTAAAAGTCGGCTCACATAAAGACACGGTCACCAGGTGTTTATTGAAGTTCACAATCTCACAATAGTTGACATTATTTAATAAGACGCGACAGTTTGTGTAACGTGTAGTTCCCGTCTCAGCCAGCAGGGGGCGGACCCGCACACAAAGAACCAAAGCGGTCTCCTTGGGTGCTTTCAATCACGTCCTCAGAATTGTGTTAAATAAGAGGCGAGCGCAGCTCTGGAACCAGTCTGTCTGTAGTCCAACAGCAAGAATGTCTGGAAGAGGAAAGGGAGGAAAAGGTCTCGGTAAAGGAGGCGCCAAGCGGCACCGGAAGGTTCTCCGTGATAACATCCAGGGCATCACCAAACCAGCCATCCGCCGTCTGGCTCGCCGCGGGGGGGTGAAGCGAATCTCTGGGCTGATCTACGAGGAGACCCGCGGTGTGCTGAAGGTGTTCCTGGAGAACGTGATCCGTGACGCCGTCACCTACACCGAGCACGCCAAGAGGAAGACCGTCACCGCCATGGACGTGGTCTATGCTCTGAAGAGGCAGGGACGCACTCTGTACGGCTTCGGAGGTTAAAATGGCTGCTATAGCAACAACCCAAAGGCTCTTTTAAGAGCCCATCACCGTCTGCAAAGAGCTCAGTTCCTGCTTCAGAGGCAGCGACTCGTCAAGCGGGAATAACGTGAACTCGCTGAATGTTAATATTTATGCTAATGAGCCCGAAAGAGCTACATATCATTAACTTATTACTGGTGCAATTAATGCGGTATAACAGGAAGTCATCAATTACTTGTCCTATTCACAAAAGACCAGATTTATGCATTTGTTTATTGCTGCTTTACTTACCGTTAAATTATTTAATCAGTGATTCATGAAACGCATGTCATACAATAACATACAGTGTTTACCGCGGGTGAAAGCGCGCGCGCGCACACACACACAATATGCGTGCACGCGCACCAGTCCGAATCTTGTAAAGATGTGGCTGAATAAAGAGGAGCCAGGACAGGAAGCTGTCTCCATCTGTCCCCTGTCGAGGCAGGCTGTGGACAGCAGGAGGCGGAGCTGACGCTGTGACCAGTCACGTGTTCGCGGCTCGGCCAATCACAGGAGGGAGACCACACAGTGGTATTTCCATGAGGCCCGTATAAAGAGCGGCTCTGTGGCCGCCCTCCGCTACCGTGGAGAAGCACAATGCCGGAACCAGCCAAGTCCGCGCCCAAGAAGGGCTCCAAGAAAGCCGTGACCAAGACGGCCGGCAAAGGAGGCAAGAAGAAGCGGAGGACCAGGAAGGAGAGCTACGCCATCTACGTGTACAAGGTGCTCAAGCAGGTGCACCCCGACACCGGCATCTCGTCCAAGGCCATGAGCATCATGAACTCGTTCGTCAACGACATCTTCGAGCGCATCGCTTCCGAGGCCTCTCGCCTGGCTCACTACAACAAGCGCTCCACCATCACGTCCAGGGAGATCCAGACCGCTGTCAGGCTGCTGCTGCCCGGGGAGCTGGCCAAGCACGCTGTGTCTGAGGGCACCAAGGCCGTCACCAAGTACACCAGCTCCAAGTAGACCTCTGCTGGCCTCCTCCAACCAAAGGCTCTTCTAAGAGCCGCCACATCCCCTTTAGAGTAAAGTTCCTCAGGCTGTGCTTAGCATCGCACTGCTCCAATGTCAAATAAATTAAATATAGTGGTGGGAAAGTGAAGCTTCATGAAGCACTGAGGCTTCACTAACAACTGTGCCGAACAACATTCAAAGCTTTCAAGACTTCAGTGATGGTGACATCTGGTGGACAACTGAAGCTATTGCAGCCTCTAAAGAGGCACGACTGGCACTGTTTCAGTCCCATGACACCAATAAAATTCATTGTGTGACCAGATTAACCTGAAGAATAAATGCAGATTATGTTAAGAGTTTATTGAAAACTGAGATTTATTTAAATTAAGCCCCCAACGGGGTTAAAGATCCTTCCTATTTTTCAAATGATCGTGGTGTTTGAATTCAGAAACGTTTTTGTGTGAAGTGTTTTTAAGGAAAACCTTTAAAGGTAACTGTTTTCATTTGGGGACTTGTATGTTTGATTTGGAATTATTATTCATAGAAGCAGACATTATTTCCTCTTCACAGGTTTTTAATGAGAAATATCATTTTCTCTGCTGTTGCAGGCCTCAGTCTGCTCCTCTTCTGGCTGACCAGCCCCCCAGCTTTGGAAAATATCCTTTCACAGGGAACAGATGATGCTGGGATGCACATGCAAGTTTCCACAGCGTGGGATATAAAGTCTTTTGTGCCACCTAGTACTTCAAGAGATCCTCGGCTCTGGTCAGAATTTGTTCTTTCAAATATCTATGACACAGTAAGACAATGAATGACTGAATTAAAAAAATTATGTTTCAACACATCTACAATAAATAGACACACACATACATATATACAGAATATATACGTATATATTTAGCTTACTGTCAGGATTTCCAGTGTTGTCATGCCTAGTGTCTCAGCATAGATGATGTGTTGTTGCTGTAAGCCTACAAGCAATTGTAATTTTGAGAGCCATTTAAAAATTAAAAATACAATTCAATTATGGAAACATAAAATGTATGCTATGAACGGCATTATACCTTATTTGGAGGTATTATTGGCGGTACTCTCCATGAAACTTGCCAAAATACTCTAACCCTCACTCTCCAAATCTCTATCTCCTCGCAACCCAACAATTTTACAGCATAATAATGCATCTTATATTGCTGATATGCCACCAAACCACTCAAATCTGTCTCAGAATGCGTTGGAACGCCATGAGCCAATCACAAACGCTGAAAGTCCGAGCCAATGAACGGCTTCGAAACATTCTGAAGCAATCGAACGTCATCAGTCACGTGACACTGGTGTTTTGACACAGCGTTCCGAATCACTCCGCTTCAGGAAGAGTGACACAAGCTCCGAAGCTTCTGTATCATTTACCAATCACTAATCAAATATAAATGTCTACTTTTTCCCCTTTCACCATGATTTAAGATTTAAACATGTAGCACATGCATAAAAAATGTGTAGACCACACAAAGTGGCGGATGTAGTCGTATCAAATATTGTCCAAATTTAAGATTTCCAATATGTCTTAGCACCCAAAGTTGCTTAGTTTATGAGTCGTTTATTACTTCATAAAGCTCTCTTCTAAGAGCCACCACATCCTGTTCTGGGAACAGAAAGCCATCAATGGTGCCGTTCTTCACCTGCTTCACCTGGCTCTCCACAAGGTCTCACATGTTACTCTAAAAATAAAGTCAGTCTAGTCTGGGAAACCAAATGATCCATACAAGCACAGTAGCAGGACTCAGACCATTTACATTTAAAAATACTAATGCTTGATGGTTTGCTGAGAATCCTCCACACATCTTGTTTTCCACAACGTGTTACAATGATGTAAATAACCATCTAATAGAGCTCTTGTTGGAATATGGACAGTTTTTCTTTTAAAATGCCTAATAAATACTGATTTACTGTTGATGCTTGTATTCAAGCCTGTTTGGACCTCAAAGTAATTGGACACTAATTTTTACTATGGTGCTCATGGTTTTCAGGAAATTCACCAACCCAAATGGCAGATCACCTACAGGATCACATTCATGCACAAAGACTGAAGCAAAACATTGATTCAGCAATAAAGACTTCAATTTAGGGTGACTTTTGTCACCACCTGGATTTTACTAAGTCAGTAGGTAAGAGGCTCCTACTGAAATTGTGATCGGCCACATCCAAGAATGGAAAAGATGTACAATAATTTTATCTGTGGAACCACATGGAACATAAACATTTTTTCTTCTGTCTCCCAGAAGAAGAAAAAACACAAGAATTACAAAAATGGAGTGGGGGACAAAGCTACAAAACAATTTAGATTTTAAAAAGAATCCTATGAGCTTTTGCCACAATATTCTCTCTGAAAACCAGACAGTGGTTAAATTATTAAAAGGTCTTAAAATTACGATTGCTTTTTTGTAAAAATAATTCTTTGGAACTAAACGGAAATGTTGTTTGGGTTGGTAAAGTTCTGTGCTGGGCTATGACAATGGGTCAAACGCTAACCTGTGGAAAATTATAATGAAAAGAAAGAAAAACAAAACAGGTGTGTCCAGCGAACAAATATCCACCAAAACGAGTGATACTGTATATTCAGTGAGAGCATAAATGCATGGACTCCGCAAAAAGGCCAAATAAGTGGGTTTTCATGTATTCCTTAATGCTCTGCTGTGCAGATGCTAAAAACAGCCCCAATGTGGCAAATGGACCTTTAGTTTTAAGAGAATCTTTTGTAATCAGACTGGACGAGGCCGACCCAGGCTGCCGTCATGGATCTATCAGAAATGTGTTTGCTGCTTCCAGGAAAACTCCCGTTTCTGACAAGGTAATCACTCTAAAATTGGAGTTTTCACACGGAGTCCCTAAAGAAACGTTTGAACTATATGCGAAGGTGCTTTGGATGAAAGTTGGTGCGTTTCAATAGATTTTAGGAGATATTTAATCGGCGAAAGTCTCCAAACGTCGGTGGTCGTGACGGTGAATCGTCGCGATTTGGAGGCTAAATAAATAAAACCGAGATAATCTCAGAAGCTTTTATGACTTGAGTGTGTAGAAGAAAGTGTTCGCTGTCGGTTCCGTCCACTGCCAGCCGTCAGCGGTTCAGATTCCTTCATTTGTTCACACTTTGTGGAGGGGGAGAAAGCACAAGTGCGGCGCCCCGCACACGGCTGTGAGCGGGAGGCCCGCGGGTTGAGTCTTCACGGTCCGCACGGTGTGTTTAAGAGCGGTTCACGCCCCCGGACTCCTCAACTCATTGGGACTCAGCGACCAACGAAGATGGGAGAAGAAGCGCCAACACAAGCCGCTCCGGCCAAAGCCGCAAAGAAGAAGCCGACCAGAGTGAAGAGCTCGGGCCCGAGCATCAGCGAGCTCATCCTGAAGGCCGTGTCCGCATCCAAGGAACGCAGCGGCGTGTCTCTGGCCGCCCTGAAGAAGAACCTGGCAGCCGGCGGCTACGATGTGGAGAAGAACAACGCCCGGGTTAAGATCGCCGTCAGGGGCTTGGTGACCAAGGGGACTCTGGTCCAGACGAAGGGCACCGGAGCCTCTGGGTCCTTCAGGATGAGCAAGAAAGTGGCCGAACCAAAAGCCAAGAAGCCCGCGGCCAAGAAGGCGGCCCCGAAAGCCAGGAAGCCCGCGGCCAAGAAGCCTGCGGCGGCCAAGAAGCCTAAAGCGGCAGCAGCCAAGAAGCCCGCAGCCACCAAGAAGTCTCCTAAGAAGGCGAAGAAGGCTCTAGCGGCGAAGAAGGTGGCAAAAAGCCCGAAGAGGGTGAGCAAGAGTCCTAAGAAAGTGGTGAAGAAGGCTCCTGCTTCCAAGAAGGCTCCAGCGAAGAAGGCTGTGAAGCCCAAAGCCAAGAGGGCAGCACCCAAGAGGAAGTAAGCAACCCTGAGAGGGTTCCTTCAAAAGGCTCTTTTCAGAGCCACCACAGCACCTGAGATCACATTCCTGCTCCTTGGTCATGATGTGAACATGTGTTCAATAACCTCCTGTTCAGGGGATTAGTTTAGCCGTCTGCTCACGGTATTAATGTGCGTGTATACACACTCTGGTCTGACATCTGTACATGTCACATGTGGGGTTATTAAAGGTCGTTTTGTAGAGAATGCAGAGTTCATGGCATCCAATAATAGTGACAAGCATGCTTGTACTGAATGTTTTCATTCAACTTGTAATTCAGTAGAAGACGTCCAGTAAAGAAAGTCCTAAACCAGGGGGCGGCTCTCTGGCGCCGCCCTAGTGGCTCCCTGGAACCTCCTCAAAAATTATGGAAATTGTTTTAATATAATTTCTGTAGGAGGAAAAACGTGACAAACATTTAATTTCAACATCTCATAATGGAAGTTACACTTAAAGCGCCATCGTACAGCAGAGTGGTCACGTGGTGCATCCTCTCCAGGCTGCTGCAGTGAAGATAAACATTCATCATTAATGCTCATTATGTGTTTGTAGCCGACTGATCATTTGGAAAGGAGACAAATAGAGCTAATATAGACACTACAGCATGTGTGTCCGACCCCCTGAGCAACACAGGGCTCCCCAAGGAACGGTGCTGTCCCCCTTCTGTTCACCACCTACACAGCTGACTTCCAGAACCACTCTGGGACACGTCCCCTCCAGGACCACTCTGGGACACGTCCCCTCCAGGACCACTCTGAGACACGTCCCCTCCAGGACCACTCTGGGACACGTCCCCTCCAGAACCACTCTGGGACACGTCCCCTCCAGAACCACTCTGGGACACGTCCCCTCCAGGACCACTCTGGGACACGTCCCCTCCAGAAGTGCTGGGGAGCAGGCATTAAAGCTAAGGATGCTAACAAACTCATTAAAAAGGCAGGTCTGTTGTTGGCTGTAGACTTACAAACTTAGACGAGGTGGTGAGGGACAGGATGGTGTTGAAACTGCGGACAATCATGGACAGTCCCCCCCCCATCCCCATAACACAGTGGACAAACTGAGAAGCGGCTCCAGGAAGTCCTTCCTGCCATCCGCCATTAAACTCTAATTCATCCTAACCCAGCCAATAACAAGAATTGTGGAATGTTTATGTTGTCATTTTATTTCTATTTTATTCTGAGTAAAATAGAAATAAAATGACAACATAAACATATATATATATAATATATATATTATATATATATATATATATATATATATATATATTATATATAGTGTGTGTATATAGTGTGTGTGTGTGTATATATATATATATATATATACACACACACACATATATACATACACATATGTATATATATATATATATATACATATACACATGTGTGTGTGTATATATGTATGTATATATATATATATATATATATGTATATATACAGTCTATATATGCTTATAACATTCTAGTCTTATACAAAGTATAGAAACAGAATAAATGCACATAAGACTAGAATGTTATATGTATATATATATATATATGCTTATAACATTCTAGTCTTATGTGTATTTATTGTTTCTATGCGTTATATGTTGCTACTACAATTCACTTTCCCTACAGGGATGAATAAAGTACATCATAATCTTAATTTGTTTCATTTATTTGGTCCAATATGGCTGTTCCAACATTTTGGGTTGCCGACCCCCGTCTTAAACTAATTTCAAGTTAATCCTCCAAATTTGGTCTTAACTAAAGAGACGTTTTTAGAGTTTGAAAACTGGATCCAAGTTGGACCGAGAATGTTTCATTGTTGAACAGAACTGCTCTTTATCACGTTGTGGGTGGCTCTGAAAAGAGCCGTTTGGTGCGCGTCCGAGCAGAAAGACACTTATTTGGCCTTCTCGGTCTTCTTGGGCAGCAGGACAGCCTGGATGTTGGGCAACACGCCGCCCTGAGCGATCGTCACTCCTCCCAGCAGCTTGTTCAGCTCCTCGTCGTTGCGCACAGCCAGCTGCAGGTGGCGGGGGATGATACGAGTCTTCTTGTTGTCGCGGGCAGCGTTTCCAGCCAACTCCAGGATCTCAGCCGTCAGATACTCCAGCACAGCGGCCAGGTACACAGGAGCGCCGGCGCCGACGCGCTCAGCATAGTTGCCCTTGCGGAGCAGCCTGTGAACACGGCCCACTGGGAACTGGAGCCCGGCCCGAGAAGAGCGAGTCTTGGCCTTAGCTCGGGCTTTGCCGCCGGTTTTTCCTCGACCACTCATGTTGTTTCTATGTATTATAAGGTTTTGAAATCTACGAAAGTCAGTGAAATGACGCTCTGAGTCGCTACGATCCCTATTTATAGCTGACGCTGAGCCTGCCTGACCAATCAGAGACAGAGCCGCCCGTTCCCGCCGCTCGCTCAGCATCCACCAATAAGGAGCGGAGATTCGGCTGGTGGGTTGGACTCTGGGCGGAGCCGCCCGTTCCCGCCGCTCGCTCAGCATCAACCAATAAGGAGCGGAGATTCGGCTGGTGGGTCGGACTCTGGGCGGAGCTGAGTGCCACGTGCATCATCCAGCCAATCACGAGTCCGGGTGTCACCTGCGTCATCGTCGAGCCCGCTGCTCCGACGCTTTAAGAGCGGCGGCGCCGGCCGTTCTTGTAACTTCGTCTCGTTCTGAGAACAAGCAGCAGTTAACAATGGCCAGAACCAAGCAGACCGCCCGTAAATCCACCGGAGGAAAAGCTCCCAGGAAGCAGCTGGCCACCAAGGCTGCCAGGAAGAGCGCCCCGGCCACCGGCGGAGTGAAGAAGCCTCACCGTTACAGGCCTGGGACCGTGGCTCTCAGGGAGATCCGTCGCTACCAGAAATCCACCGAGCTGCTCATCCGCAAGCTGCCCTTCCAGCGCCTGGTGAGGGAGATCGCTCAGGACTTCAAGACCGACCTGCGCTTCCAGAGCTCGGCTGTCATGGCTCTGCAGGAGGCTAGCGAGGCCTACCTGGTGGGCCTGTTCGAGGACACCAACCTGTGCGCCATCCACGCCAAGAGGGTCACCATCATGCCCAAAGACATCCAGCTGGCCCGTCGTATCCGCGGAGAGAGAGCTTAAACTGGCCGCTCATACACATCAACAAAGGCTCTTTTAAGAGCCACATCAACTCTTCTAACGGAGCTCTGTTCTATTTAAGGTGGAACTGTATTATCTCGGTAATAAGACTAGAATAAAAGGTCTAAATATGCAACCCTACATTACATGTATGAAAGACGAGGTACATTTAGGGTTTTTTTGCCCATTATTGAAGCCTCTTCATAATTTATAGCGGTAGTGGGTGTACGTTACGGATGGGCGATACCACACTTTAAGGATTCGATACTGATACTTGTATTTTTATCAATACTGTTCATTTCTTACTGGCAATTTGTCAGTCAAAATATTACATTTAAGACAAATCACAAGACAAATACAGACCATTTATATAAAATTTATGGTCAATTGATAACTATATGTATATACTGTATATGTTTTATTTTATTTCTTATTCTAGTGTGGTCTTTATGTTGAATGTCGCAGCGTCACACCAAGACAAATTCCTAGTTTGTGTAATACTGTGTATTACATGAACAATGGCAATAAATCTGATTCAGTTCAACTAGGATTTCATTATCCTTTAAACCTGCATAAGACAGTTGCTCCATGAGGAAAATTAACTAGAACAATGTCTGACACCATCACACCTGTTCAGAAAAAGTATCATATTCACATTTTCTGCTTTAGGACAATTGCGTCTGGCTGATTATTTCTCCGGCCTTCGAGAAGAGTCTCTCTGCTGGAACAGATGTTTCTACTGTGCCAAGGTATTTTTTTGCAACTTTGTTCAGCAGCGGAAATGTGGTTTCATTCTTTCCCACCAAACCAAAGGGTCCTCGCTTCTTGGGATGACCTTTTCCTCCGTGTATCTTCTCATTTCAATAGATGCATCTGTGTTTGCTGTGCGATTGCTCTGTAAAGCCACAACCCGGCTGTCAAACTCCCGCCATAATCCCTTGGATGATGAACACTCAGCAGGTGACCCTTGTGTTGCCACAGGATCGATCCGCCCATCCTTAATTTTAGGGGTTTTTTTGCCCATTATTGATGCCTCTTAATCATTTATAGCTGGTAGTGGGTGAACATTTAAAAAAATAAAATAAAATTCCACCATGAACAAGTGTTTCTGATTAAGCTCCTGCTTGTCTAGTTGTGTAATAATTGTTCCCTAATTCATCCCTCTGTCAGAGCTGAGCTCTCTTGACTGGGTTTATGCATCAGCTCAGGTCCAAACCAGTCAATAACAATCATTGTTTAATGTTTATGTTGTAGTTTTATTTCTATATTTTATATTTATGTAAATATGCTTATTCCTGTCCATGTTCTGTTATTTGTGTTTTATTTATTCTATGTCTATACTTAAATATAGTTATATTCCACCAGGTGCAGGCTGATACTACAATTTCCCTACGGGGATGAATAACGTAAATATAATAACCGAGAATTATAAATGTGTACACCCCACCCGACAGAGCTGTTGATGTTGGCATTTTATTGTTTTAATGTGCAGACGCAAATACCAATTAAAAGGACTGTCAACAACTGGATAGAATCGATAAAGTTATTGGAAATAAAACAATAGTGCTTAAAGAATTATGGGATTGTAATAGAAATGTTTTTTTTAAAAATATCAACATGATAAAATGTATGAATATTCTAACAGTCTCATATCTGCTTTAGCGAGACCTTGAAATAATATGTTTTTTTTAAGTGCACATGTACCAAGAACTTCTGTCTTTAATGAGCAGATTCCACTATTTGGTTGCTTTTTCATTTTTTTAAAGTAAATTTCAGGCATCGGTGTAAAAAGATTGGTAATACTGTGTGTGAGTGTATGTAATGTATATTTCTCATATTTGTGTCTTTGCAAACTTCTCATTTAGCATGCTATTATTATTAAGTGTGTGTGTGTGTGTGTGTGTGTGTGTTAATTTTAACTTTGGCAACTGTGTGTTGTGTTTTTTTATTCTCTTCAATAGAATAATAAATATAAAAATTTAAAAAATGAAATTTCATTATAACCTGAAATGAAATTACACTCAACAAATCAGCATATAAAGTAAAAACAAAGCAAACCTCAGCAAATGCAAATAAAGCACGGCCATATGCAGACAACCAAAGCAGACCTGATCAAAGCAACTCAAACTACATAGGATTAGCAAATACTATGGCACAATTTAGCCAAAAAACAGCAGTGAGAAGTTTACAATGCTAGGTTTCAGTGATCAAATGTTGCTCACATTTAGTGCTTTGATACAAAGCACTAAATGTTACATTATGCTGCTAAAACATAACTTAAATAGTATTACAACTATACTACTACACTACTACTAGACTACTAATAGCTAATAAACAACGATTCAGCAAATTCATAAATACAACCTACAAGGTGAGTAATTGGAAACAAAATGGTGTTATACAAAATCAGGAAGTTTTGGGGCAATGGATTCGGACGTGTTTTCTTCAGGAAAAAGATGCTGTTTCCTGAAGAAAACACGTTGTCGTAATGGAAGTTGTAAAACATGATTTCCTACTGTGTGTTGCCCAATATGTGGATGTGACTATATCATCGTAAATAGTGTTCCATCCTCTGCTAAACTGTGGGGGAGGACGGGACAAACTTACATAGGTAACAGTTTGTCCCATCCTCCCTTTCTGACTGAACAAGACAAAAGTGACTAGAATGCATTTAAGTCAGTAAATTGACCTTTGTCAATGGCAACAGTTAAAAACACACAAAAAAAAAATCAACAGAAAACTTAAGGTGCTTTTCTCTCTATTTGTCTCTCACAATTACTGAATTCCAGCAACTTTTTGTACACAGAAAACAATCAGCAACGATGAGTGCAAAAAAGGTTAGCAGAGCGAGGAAATCAGGGCCCACCGCCAGGGACCTTGTCCTTCAAGCTGTGGCCTCATCCATGGAGCGCAAAGGCCTGTCTTCGGCTGCCCTCATGAGGATCCTGGCAGCTCAGGGATATGATGTGGATAGGAACAAGGCCCGGGTCAAGACTGCCATTACCTCTTTGGTAAAAAAGGGAGCTTTGGTCCGGACCACGGGCGGCGGAGCTTCTGCGTGTTTCAGGATGACCAGCAAACCAATGGTAGCCAAAAGAAAGAGGCCGGCAGCCAAGAGACGTGCCGGAAAGAAGTCACGCCGCAGGCCCAAGAAGGCTAAAGGTCGTAAAGCCAAGCGACGTGCCGGAAAGAAGCCACGCCGCAGGCCCAAGAAGGCTAAAGGCCGTAAAGCCAAGAAAACATCAAAACGCCGAAGGAAGGCCCCAAAAAGGCGAAGGAGAGTAGGGAGGAAGGCTTCTGGAACGAAGAGGGCTTCAGCCAAGAAAGCTGCCAGGCGTCGAAGAAGAAGGGCAAAGTAAAGAAGAGAAAGTAAATCCTCCTGTTCTGCTGCGCTCATCAGCAGGATGGTCCCTTACATGAGCCTGCTCAAGGTTTCCTCCTGTCAAAAAGGGAGTTTTACCTTGTCATTGGTGCTTGTTGGGGGTCCAGGCCCAGGGGTTCTGTAGAGTGCCTACAGACAATTTTGATATTAAATGATGCTATATAAATAAAGATACATTGAAGTGAATGTTGGTTTCTCATTAATGTCACAGCCTTATTTATTGTCGAATTACAACTGCTAAACATAAAAGTTGAATTTAAACTCCTGCATTAGGTATTTACATTTGTAATTTGAGTGGCAGTAGGTTTGACTAAGGGCCCATTCACAAGGCCTGAGTAAGGATTCATTGCATTCGTGCTTTTTTATTTAAACAAGGGTGCCTGAATCCGCAAACTTGTGAAATCGGGCGCCATAGTGAAGTTTTAAAATCAGTATTTTCTTGTAAAAATGGGAGTGCAGTTTTCAGTAAAAACAGTGTTGCAAGTGCCACAAGTAGTAATTATTTTCAGTTTGAACACGTTTTAAAATGAAGGAAAAGAACAAATGAAAACCCGGTGTTTTTTGTGATGAACATGGCCTAAGGATTAGAAACGGTGAAAAATTCAGTTACTGGATCTTATTAAAACTGTGCTTATTAAAAGACGTTCCCAATTAAGGACGGCATGAAAATCAACGAAGCTAAAGCAGTGGTGGTCAAACTTGATGGTAAACTTACTACAAAAGCTCTGGCAAACGTGAAAGTCCAATTAAAATTAAATTAAATTAAAACGTTCCAAAAGAGGACAAGTAGATTTTCAACCCTGGACTGGTCTCTATGCTGGTTCTGCTGGACCTCAGTGCTGCTTTTGATCCAGTTGATCACAGCATCCTGTTACAGAGACTGGAACATGTGATTGGGATTAAAGGGACAGCACTAGACTGGTTTAGATCATATTTATCTGATAGATACCAGTTTGCTCATGTGCATGTGCAGAATGCTGGTCTCCTTGTGGTTCCCAGAGTCTCTAGGAGTAGAGTGGGGGGCCAAGCATTTAGCTACCAGGCCCCCCGCTATGGAACCAGCTCCCTGTCCAGGTACGGGAGGCTGACTCCATTGCCACTTTTAAGATCAGACTTAAAACCTTCGTCTTTGAAAAAGCTTATTGTTACTAATTCTGTAGTTGCAGTTACTATCATAGACAGACAGATTATCATACTGAGGGGGTCGTCTACTCATTAGGTCACATCTTAGCTGTGCTGCTATAGGCCAAGGCTGCCGGGGTCCAGAAACATGATCACCTGACAGGCCTCTGTCACTCTGGGTCATGGTTTCCTCTCCTCTCCTCCTCTCCTCTCCCCTCCCCTCCCCTCCCCTCCCCTCCCCTCTCCTCTCCTCTCTCTCCTCTCCTCTCCTCTCCTCTCCTCTCCTCTCCTCTCCTCTCCTCTCCTCTCCCCTCCCCTCCCCTCCCCTCCCCTCTCCTCTCCTCCTCTCCTCTCCTCTCCTCTCCTCTCCTCTCCTCTCCTCTCCTCTCCTCTCCTCTCCAATGTGAATAGCTTTCCCGAATTTAAGTTTTCGTCTCGCCAGCAGCCGTAAATTTGCTTCTATGTCGCCCGCTCTGGCCCCCGGAATGCTCTTAACTATGGTCGCTGGAGTCGGCTTCACGTAGCGCTAAACAGAGTCACCAATTACCAGGGTCGGTTTCTCAGCTGGTGTGTTGCCGAGGTGGGAAAAAACGGTTACCACGGGAAGTGGTTGGTGGGGCACCGTGGGCCTTTGGTTTGGGCTCCGCTTCCTACGAACCGTCTCCCAGCCGCCCTGGCGAGCCGCCTGCTGCCGGGGGACCGCTAGCTGAAGCTATGCTAGGCGGCTCCGCAGCAGCTAGCTTCTCCTGGCTACCTGACGCAACTCCAGACAACTCCAAGCTGCGGAACCGTGTCTCAGTCTCAATAGGTTTCGCCTCCAGAGCCCTTAATAAACTGCAGTTTATGCACCTATTCCCTTCAAGGAGGCAAAAGAGTGACTAAATATTTCACACCCTGAAATAATACAGATCAGGGGGTGAATGTGGGATGTTCTATACAGGGCAGGAGACAAAAAAAAGTTTGCACTTCAGCTAAACTTCAAAATAGCTGAATCTAAACTGATGCAAAGATCTCATCTTCAGCCATCAAACGATCAGGCTCCCTCAGGTGTGAGATCATTTCCATGTGTTTCAGGTCCACCGCTCCCTTTCCAGACAACCTTGGACGTTCTGCTGAAAGAGCCTTCGGGTTACCCAGAGGGCATCTGGGCCTCCTGGTTCAACCGATCCTTGGGGTTCGCTCTGTGTGGGGATGACGATGGCTGTGCAGAAGGTTGTAGATGATGGACTTCATGGTCAACACTGGTTTCCATTCTGCTCTGCACAGATAAAACAATCACCTCTTTAGATCAGGTCGCCTGAAACAGGTGACATTTGGTCATTGGTTTTAGTTCACCTTAGGATGCTTACAGAGACGTTTGCCTCTGAGTCCATTTTGGGGTGATACACCATAGTCTCACACTCCACAACTGGGGGATATTGGGGGTAACCCTGTCCTATCTGAAACACACGCAGATGTCAATGTAAAACCCCCCAAAGTTGTGATGAATACAACAGCTGTGTATACAGGTGTTTCTCACCTTAAAGCTGAAGGCAAACTTTACTTTGTAAACTTCCTGTCACAAAGTGGGACAGGAATTAGGTGGAATTAGGTGACATCTAGCACACACACACACACACAGACTGATACTGGGCAGTTATACTGACACAGAGGGGTTAAGTATATTTTAATGTAAGATGTGAGTAGAAACTTTGTCACAGTGTCTGTGTGGGGTAAACAACCAGGTGAGTATTTTTTCGCAACTTGGGTCTGTTAGCAAGTCACACCTGAATTAAAACAAATTGAATTCTGAAGCTAAGGTGGAATGCCGAATGCTTGAAGGCGACAAGGTTGAGGGCAGTTAACACTGAGGTTATAACAGTGCAAACTTTAATAGGTTGGTTTCTGACCAAAGCCCCTTGTGATCAAACCCTGTGAAGAACAACAGCCAAACTCCCAGAGGTTGTTTGATTGACTTCTCCTTGATCGTATCGCTGGGCGAGATGGCGTTTGTTATGAGTTATTCAGTTGGTGTTTGGTGACGTTGGACCTTAACCTTTAGGGTTTTCCTAGAGCTGTCCCCAATGTCTGGTTTGAGGACATTTGAACTCCCAAAGTCCATCAGTTGGTGTTATCTTTTGCATCACTAATCTTAGGTACGTAGATGGATGTGCCTTATCCCAAAGATTATTCAAGATTCAAGATGTACTTTATTCATCCCCATAGGGAAATTGAATTGTAGTAGCAGCCTAAACATGGATTAATATAACTGAAGTGTAGGAAATTATATATAGAAATATATTATGTATAGAAATAGAATAAATACAAATAAGAACATTATAAGCACATATACAGCATATATTATAAGCACATATATACGCATACACACACACAAACATATAAGCATATATACATTAATATAGAAAATAGAAATACAATTACAAACATTAAACATTGTTATTGAATGGTTTATCACAAATTAAATGAAGACAAAGGGAATAGATATTGAGACACAGCCAAAGCTTATTACACAAATATGATTACAATGAATTGCGTTTGAAGTGATTTATGAGCTGAACCATCTGTGATGAAACTACATGCAGGGTGTTACTTTAAAAAAAAAAATAAAATGAATGGAAGAAAGTGTGATTTATTGCTTTCATTATTGAGGAAGTAGAGCCAGCAGAGGATGTGGCGGCTCTTAGAAGAGCCTTTGGTTGTCGGAGGCCAGCAGAGGTCTACTTGGAGCTGGTGTACTTGGTGACGGCCTTGGTGCCCTCAGACACAGCGTGCTTGGCCAGCTCCCCGGGCAGCAGCAGCCTGACAGCGGTCTGGATCTCCCTGGACGTGATGGTGGAGCGCTTGTTGTAGTGAGCCAGGCGAGAGGCCTCGGAAGCGATGCGCTCGAAGATGTCGTTGACGAACGAGTTCATGATGCTCATGGCCTTGGACGAGATGCCGGTGTCGGGGTGCACCTGCTTCAGCACCTTGTACACGTAGATGGCGTAGCTCTCCTTCCTGGTCCTCCGCTTCTTCTTGCCTCCTTTGCCGGCCGTCTTGGTCACGGCTTTCTTGGAGCCCTTCTTGGGCGCGGACTTGGCTGGTTCCGGCATTGTGCTTCTCCACGGTAGCGGAGGGCGGCCACAGAGCCGCTCTTTATATGGGCCTCATGGAAATACCACTGTGTGGTCTCCCTCCTGTGATTGGCCGAGCCGCGAACACGTGACTGGTCACAGCGTCAGCTCCGCCTCCTGCTGTCCACAGCCTGCCTCGACAGGGGACAGATGGAGACGAGCCAATCACGTGATTCGGTTCTATAGGTAGATAACATATATATTTAAACATGCAGTTTAATATTAAAGTTCATAACCTTTTAGTGAATGTGGTCTTTTGCATTTTGTCATTGTCTGAGGTGATTTATTCTACTGGTAAATGAATTACACCAGTGAAACAATCGTATCCCAGACATGTCAACTTGTTGGTAAATAAGTGTAGTAACTCATTTGTTTAGTTTTGAAAGTGGAATGCAACTGGAGTGAACTTCTGAAAAATGGAAAAGAAAAAACAGTGTTGTAAGATCTAAACATGTGCGGTGGTGGACTTTAGGGTTGTTACATTGTTTAAGCTTATGGCCTCGTTTAAATTCACTGACGTCAATAGTGTTAATACAGTAGTAGATATTTTACACTGTTCATATCCATCCTTTGTTGGCTGGATGGCGCAAGAATTCTGGTCTTTGAAAGATATGAATGGCTCTTAAAAGAGCCTTTGGGTTGTTGCTATAGCAGCCATTTTAACCGCCGAAGCCGTACAGAGTGCGTCCCTGCCTCTTCAGAGCATAGACCACGTCCATGGCGGTGACGGTCTTCCTCTTGGCGTGCTCGGTGTAGGTGACGGCGTCACGGATCACGTTCTCCAGGAACACCTTCAGCACACCGCGGGTCTCCTCGTAGATCAGCCCAGAGATTCGCTTCACCCCCCCGCGGCGAGCCAGACGGCGGATGGCTGGTTTGGTGATGCCCTGGATGTTATCACGGAGAACCTTCCGGTGCCGCTTGGCGCCTCCTTTACCGAGACCTTTTCCTCCCTTTCCTCTTCCAGACATTCTTGCTGTTGGACTACAGACAGACTGGCTCCAGAGCTGCGCTCGCCTCTTATTTAACACAATTCTGAGGACGTGATTGAAAGCACCCAAGGAGACCGCTTTGGTTCTTTGTGTGCGGGTCCGCCCCCTGCTGGCTGAGACGGGAACTACAAGTTTCCTGGACCATTGCTCGTTGATCTTTATTTAAAATGTTCAGCTCTTGTGCACACGGAACTTTCTTTTGCTATGTTTATATTTTTAAGTATATTGAGCTTGTCAGTAGAGAACAGGTAAATAATAAAACAATTGAAAATTACTGTAGAATTTTAAGTATTCTCATTGTTTTTCTACCACTTTAATGTTTGTAAAAGGTTATAAATATTGTTTTATGTTCAGAATGCAACAACTGCTGTTCACACAAATGCAATTATAGATGAAAATTCCACTGGTTGGACAACAATAACCGGTAGAAATAAGTCCTTATATATTCCTTCCATATTATCACATTCTAGTGATTACAATTGCAAGCAGATATGGGATGGATGTATGTCCCAGTTTGTGGCTGGGCTGCACAGACTGAGGTCAAAAGTGACACTTGCCACTTACTAATCTTGAGCTCCTCCATGATGGGAACTGGTGAGAGGGTTCAAATCAAATCAATCTTTATTTATATAGCGTCTTTTACAATCAAAATTGTTTCAAGGCGCTTTCCAGAATCCCAGGGCCTGACCCCAGACAAGCAACAGTGGCAGGAAAAACTCCCCTTTAACAGGAAGAAACCTTGAGCAGGACCAGGCTCATGTAGTGAGAGGAGAGGGGAGGAGAGGTTTGGTTATGAGAGGAGAGGTTTGGTTAGGAGAGGAGAGGTTTGGTTAGGAGAGGAGAGGAGAGGTTTGGTTATGAGAGGAGAGGTTTGGTTTGGTGAGGTTTGGTTAGGAGAGGAGAGGTTTGGTTAGGAGAAGTGAGGTGAGGTTTTGGTTATGAGAGGAGAGGAGAGGTTTGGTTCGGAGAGGAGAGGTGAGGAGAGGATGTTGCTCTGACGTAAATATTAGCTTTACAGAATTTAAGTTTTCTTCTCGCCAGCAGCTTTAGATTGGCTGGCACCCAGAATGCACCTAACTATGGTCGCTGGAGTTAGGGTTAGGGCTTCACGTAGCACATGACTGAGTCACCAATTACAAGAGTCATTTTCTCAGCGGGTGTGTCGCCGAGTGGGGAAAAAACGGTTACTACAAGAAGTGGTTGGTGGTGCACTATGGGCCTTTGATTTGGGCTACACTTCCTGGCTAGTTGGCTGCTGCTGGGGGACCGCTAGCTGTAGCTACGCTACAGTGCAGTGCCGCAGCAGCTACCTTCTCTTGGCTACCTCACGCAACTCCAGACAACTCCAAGCTGCGGAACCGCGTCTCCAGGGCCATTAATAACCATGCACCTATTACCTTCACTAAATTTGAATTATTTCCCCTTGTTGTTGGCAAGTAACTAGAAATGTCTGAGTATTCATTTTTTTAAATAAAGTGAATCCAACAAACAGTGTGCACAGTGCACCAACAAACTCCCGTGAGAAAAAAGGAAGATAACTGGATCCTGATGTGTTATCAAATTATAGGTTAATATCCAACCTTCATTTTTTTCTCTAAAGTTCTTGAGAATTGGTGGTGACTCAGTTACTGGAGCACCTGCAGAGGAACAGCCTGCTTCAGATGTTTCAGTCAGGCTTTAGAGCATATGTGTCAAACTCATGCGGGTGGATTGTAGACGCATGGGCTATGATACCGTCTTCATGTATTGGAAGAGCTTTCACAAAATCAACGCTGAAGCGGAACCGGTCGGTGAGTCCGATTCAGATGATTAAGAAGAGGAATTCGGGATGTTGGACATTGAAATAGTGCAGCTGTTTAATTCAGATACAGAAGATGAAAACTTTGATGGTTCTGTGGCGGAAGAATGATATTTTTGTTTAATATTGATTCTTGAAAATGCAGAAAGAAGACCTTGAAACTGTAGCAATTCTCTATGCCTTGTATACAGTATATCTCTAAGAGAGACGAGACGAGTGTATCCTTTATATTGATTTAATCCACACACGCAAGTACTTCCCAAGCACGCCAAACATCGGCACATTGGTTCCCCTTATTGGTTCCTACCAATATTCCTACATCTCCCCCTTTTAGTGAGTTGCCCACATTTCTTTTAACATCAACAACTGTTATTTTCTTTTACTGTACTTACAAACACAAATATCTCTGTATAACTTTAACTCAGGAATGTACAGTATGCACTAATCAATTAGCTTAGCAACTGGAGTACATTTTGTCTCATTTCTTTTAAACAAGTCAAACAATCAACTTAAAGGCACTTTCCTATCTCGGGATCAGGGTAGACTGCCTGAGTCCCCAAAGCTGTGCAGGGGTTATTCTGCCCTGTGTGACCACAGCTTTCTATGTAAGACGGATTATTATTATTATAAGTCCATTTTCACTGGTCTTCTAATCATGCGCCCTGATCTAGTAACAGTAGGAGTCTCTGGAATGACCCTGATGTGGGATCGGTTTCTCCGAAGACTTCCTGAGGCCAACTCGATGTTGTAGGACCTTGGTGTCTGGGCTGGACCTGTGATGACCCCAGGTTGCTCGGTGTTCTTCACCCAGACTCTCTGTCCTGGTCGGAGCTCCTGTCTCTGCTGTGCCCGGTGTCTTTTGTTGAAACAGGATGCTTGCTTCTCCTTCATTTCCTGATCCTTCTCTCGGAAAGCTTGTAGATCAGGCCATCTCGGGTCCAAATTCTCCTGACTGACGGGCAGGGGTGTTCTAATGTTTCGACCCATCAGGAGCTGTGCAGGAGATGCTCCTTGCGCCAAGGGTGTGGCCCTGTAAGCCATGAGGGCCTTATGTGGATCCTCTCCCTTCCTCAGGAGAGATTTGACTGTCCCCACAGCCCTTTCTGCCTCTGCATTTCCCTGAGGATAACGGGGGCTGCTAGTCACATGTTGGAAGTCGTACTCTCTGGCAAAGTCCGCAAACTCCGCCGAAACAAACTGAGGACCACCGTCCGTGACCAGGACCTCCGCGACCCCATGACGCGAGAAGATAGCCTTGAGCTTCTCCATTACAAAGGCTGAGGTAGTGGAGGTGAGGTTAGCTACTTCTATGTAGCGTGAGAAGTAGTCAACTACTACCAGGTACATAGCTGAGTTCCACTGGAACAGGTCCGCTCCCACACGCTGCCATGGCCTGTCTGGCAACTGTGTCGTCATCAGCGGTTCCGGGAAGTTATGCGCCTCCTTGGCACATATTGCACAGTTTCCCACTTTCTGCTTTATCTGCTTTGACAGCCCCGGCCACCATATGGACTGTTGTGCTCTGGCGATACACTTTGTGATGCCCTGGTGACCTTCATGAACTTTGTTCAGCATCTCCACTTGCATGGAGACAGGGATGACGAGTCGGTCACCTTTCATCAGCAGTCCCTCAGCAAGTAGCAGGTCCTGTCGATACTGCCAGTACAGCTGAAGCTCTGGTGTGAGAGCCTTCCTTTGGTCAGGCCATCCATTTTGCACCAGGTTCTTCAGTCTGTTGCAGACACTGTCTGTATCCTGTGCAGTTCTGATCTGAGCCAGCCTCCCTTCTGACGCAGGTAGGTGCTCCACCACCTGGTTGACGTAGGCACCAACATCCTTCTCCAGTTGTTTTTCTTCCGGCATCAGTGGCGCTCGGATTGGAGCCCTGGATAGTGCGTCTGCTGTGATCAGGTTCTTCCCTGGCACATGCTCAATCTTGTAGGTGAAGCGAAGCAATCGCAATCTGAACCTCAAGATTCTAGGGGGCAAGTCGTCAAGGGCTCTGCTGCCCAGTAGGGAAATGAGGGGCTTGTGGTCTGTCTGTATGAGAAAGTCCATCCCTATCAGGTATGATTGGAAGCGCTCACACGCCCAGGTTAGCGCCAGCGCCTCTTTCTCTATTTGTGCGTACCTGCACTCTGCTTCTGTCATGCTGCGGGATATGAAGGCGACTGGGCGCCATTCACCTGACAGTTGCTTCTGTGACAGAACCCCTCCAAGTCCAAATGAGGAAGCGTCCGCTGCAACTTTCGTCGCTCTGTTCGGACTGTACTGAGCCAGGATGGTGGGTGAGCTCAGCTCCCGACGCAGCTCCTCAAATGCCCGCTGCTGCATGCTCCCCCATGCCCAGTCGCTGTCAGCCTTGAGCAGCTCTCTTATGGGCTGTGAGAGCTCTGCAATCCTTGGTGAGAACTTTCCCACGTAGTTAACCATGCCTAGATATCGTCTTACACCTGCGATGTCTGTTGGTGTAGGCATGTCGGTGATGGCTTTAATCTTGCTTGGGTCTGGTTCCAGGCCCTGAGCACTGACAATGTGGCCTAAGAACTTGACACGGTCCACAGCAAATTCGCACTTGTCCTCATTGAGTGTCAGTCCTTCCTGTTGAAGTCTCTCCAACACTTTGCTCAGCCTGTGGTCGTGTTGTTCACGCGATGTCCCAAAAACAAGGATGTCATCTGCATGACACACGGTACCCTCCAGTCCTGTCAGCATTTGTGATAGCCTCTTCTGAAAGTGTTCGGGAGCCGACGAAATACCGAATGGCAATCTGTGAAAACAGTACCTCCCGAACGGTGTGATGAACGTTGTCAGGGGGACTGATTCTGGGTGCAGTGGCACCTGCCAGAAGCCAGCTGTGGCGTCGAGTTTTGAAAACAGAGTCGCTCCTGACAGCTTGGCGAGGGTTTCGTCGACTGCAGGTAGGATGAGTCTTTCACGACAGACATAGTCATTCAGATGGGTCAGATCCACACAGATTCTGATTGTTCCATTGGGTTTTAGTACCACAACAATCCCTGCGCACCACTCTGTCGGCTCATCGATGGGCGCTATCACTCCCAGGGTCACCATTCTCTGGAGCTCCTCTTTGACCTTGCCTAATAAGGGAATGGGTACACGCCGCGGCAGCGACAGTGCATAGGGCTTGGCGTCCTTTGACAGCTTAATTTTGTACATGCCCCGCAGGCATCCTAAGCCTGTGAAAACTTTGGGGTACAGCCTTTTAATGTCAATTTGTTCCTTAATGCTGTCAACTGTGTAGGCCAGCTGCAGTGCTTCTATTGCTGGCAGACCAAGTAGCGGGGTGGCTAACTTTTGGATAACAAACACTGGCTGTTCAGTTGTCTGCTCTTTGTATTTTATAGTGCCATTGAACTGACCTTTCACTTGTAGAGCATTGTCGCCTGGTCCCAGCAGTCTTTTCGTTGCAGTGGTGAGGGGCCCATGCTGCTTCTTCGAGTCGACTTTAGCTGGAATAGCTGTCACATCCGCTCCTGTGTCCAGCTTAAAGGTGGTTTGTTGGCCATTCAATATCAACGTCTTCTGCCATGTCTTTGACTGACCACCCGCCGACACACTTCCCAAGAAAACAGTCTCTACCTCCTCTTCCTGGATTTCATGCACACTGCTTGGCTTTGTTTTGCAGAGGGCTGCATAGTGGCCTTTCTTGTGGCATTTACGGCATTCTGCATCCCTTGCAGCACAATTGGTCAGGGAATGTGACGGTGTTTTGCCACAACGTCCACAGGCTCTTTGCTCTTTTTCATGGTTCCTTGAACCCTTGCCTTGGGCACCTTTCGTGTGCTTTTGAAACTTTTTCTTGTATTTCATCATGTCCACATTAGCTTCATAGTGGTCTGGACCACCTGTGTCACGCACAGTGGGCTGTTGTTTCTTTATCTCCTCATGCTGTCTTATTTTCAGGACAGCTTTGGCCAGCGTTAATTCACTGTCCATCTGCAGGCTCTCTGACAGGCCCTGGTATCTTATGCCTACCACCAACCTGTCTCTGATCATTTCTTCCTGCATTGCACCATAATTGCAGTGTTCTGCCAGTTTGTAAACTGCAGAAATGAACGATTCGGCCGATTCACCTGGCTCTTGGCTCCTTTTGTTAAATCTGCACCGTTCATAAATCACATTGTGCTTGCAAATGAAGTATTTATCAAAAGCCTCTTTTACTGGCTTGTATTTCTTCTTGTCTTCTTCACTTAAGCCCAGTGTACACAGAATATCATCAGCTTTATCACCCATGGCATAAACTAATGAATTGACTTGATAGGCTTCACCTTTTTGGTCCAGTCCAGCAGCAACTCTAAACCTCTCAAATCTGCGGATCCAGTTTGGCCAGCTTGGAAAGTCTGAGAAGTCAAAGTTCTCTGGTGGGCTTATGGAGAACTGGGAATCCATCCTCTTCTTTGTGTGTCGTTTTCTTTTTTCCAAAAAAAAAATCTTCTTTTCAAGTCAACAAAATATGCAGGATCACTCTCGATGCAGTCTTTAATAGCACCGTCAATTTCAGCTTGATTCGGCCGTTTTCAGAAAGCTACTACTACAGTATCTAACTGCTAGCTAGTTCGCTTATTAGCTCCGAAACGCCGACCAGCCCTCACTCATCAAAACGTCCGTTTCTGCTCCGAACAAACGTCTTCTCATCTGCTTCCGAAAATTACGGTGACTGGACTCGATGCTTCTGACACCATGTAGCAATTCTCTATGCCTTATATACAGTATATCTCTAAGAGAGACGAGACGAGTGTATCCTTTATATTGATTTAATCCACACACGCAAGTACTTCCCAAGCACGTAAAACATCGGCACATTGGTTCCCCTTATTGGTTCCTACCAATATTCCTACAGAAACCACAACACAGTCCTGATCATGTCCTGTACCATTTCAAGAGAATAAATCACTGAAATAAGTTAATTCCAAAATTAACACATGCCATGTCATAGCTCTAAAAGGAAAAACAGCTTTGTGGCTCAGTTCACCAGCCGGACAAAGCTTCGTCGCCAAATTTAAGGTTCGGGCAGAAACCCTATAGATCCAAGCTTCAAAGCCAACAGCCAACAATTCAAATTAAATTACACTCAACAAATCAGCATATAGAAAGTCAAAACAAAGCAAACCCCAGCAAATGCAAATAAAGCACGGCCACAACCAAAGCAGACCTGATCAAAGCAACTCAAACTACATAGGATTAGCAAATACTATGGCACAATTTAGCCAAAAAACAGCAGTGAGAAGTTTACAATGCTAGGTTTCAGTGATCAAATGTTGCTCACATTTAGTGCTTTGATACAAAGCACTAAATGTTACATTATGCTGCTAAAACATAACTTAAATAGTATTACAACTATACTACTACTACTAGACTACTAATAGCTAATAAACAACCATTCAGCAAATTCATAAATACAACCTACAAGGTGAGTAATTGGAAACAAAATGGTGATAACAAAATAGTGTTCCATCCTCTGCTAAACTGTGGGGGAGGACGGGACAAACTTACATAGGTAACAGTTTGTCCCGTCCTCCCTTTCTGACTGAACAAGACAAAAGTGACTAGAATGCATTTAAGTTAGTAAACTGACCTTTGTCAATGGCAACAGTTTAAAAAAAAGTAGTAAAAACACACAAAAAAAATCAACAGAAAACTTAAGGTGCTTTTCTCTCTATTTGTCTCTCACAATTACTGAATTCCAGCAACTTTTTGTACACAGAAAACAATCAGCAACGATGAGTGCAAAAAAGGTTAGCAGAGCGAGGAAATCAGGGCCCACCGCCAGGGACCTTGTCCTTCAAGCTGTGGCCTCATCCATGGAGCGCAAAGGCCTGTCTTCGGCTGCCCTCATGAGGATCCTGGCAGCTCAGGGATATGATGTGGATAGGAACAAGGCCCGGGTCAAGACTGCCATTACCTCTTTGGTAAAAAAGGGAGCTTTGATCCGGACCACGGGCGGCGGAGCTTCTGCGTGTTTCAGGATGACCAGCAAACCAATGGTAGCCCAAAGAAAGAGGCCGGCAGCCAAGAGACGTGCCGGAAAGAAGTCACGCCGCAGGCCCAAGAAGGCTAAAGGTCGTAAAGCCAAGCGACGTGCCGGAAAGAAGCCACGCCGCAGGCCCAAGAAGGCTAAAGGCCGTAAAGCCAAGAAAACATCAAAACGCCGAAGGAAGGCCCCAAAAAGGCGAAGGAGAGTAGGGAGGAAGGCTTCTGGAACGAAGAGGGCTTCAGCCAAGAAAGCTGCCAGGCGTCGAAGAAGAAGGGCAAAGTAAAGAAGAGAAAGTAAATCCTCCTGTTCTGCTGCGCTCATCAGCAGGATGGTCCCTTACATGAGCCTGCTCAAGGTTTCCTCCTGTCAAAAAGGGAGTTTTACCTTGTCATTGGTGCTTGTTGGGGGTCCAGGCCCAGGGGTTCTGTAGAGTGCCTACAGACAATTTTGATATTAAATGATGCTATATAAATAAAGATACACTGAAGTGAATGTTGGTTTCTCATTAATGTCCTGTCCAGGATGAGGCAATGAGGCATGGGGGCTGAATCGAGGGCCTGCCACCTATTGCCTCATCCATGAGAGGGAACTATTTCTACTTGTCAGCAGTGACCTCCACAAATTCAGTTCCAGATCCTGTTGGTGGTCTCTGAAGCTCCTACATATATGGAATATGCTAATAATTCAAACAGTAATGCTACATTTGCTATAATTATTAGTCTGTCACATTTAGACTAAATTTAAAACAATTATTACAGATCTTGGAGGGTTTTTTTTTTGAGGTTCTCCCACTTTTTTGCTGCTCGTGCTGGAGTCAGCATTCCAGTCAGGCCAATTTCCTTCAACAGAACTCAGAAGGACATAAACAAATTGCAGAAATCCATCAGTGTAGTTTCTGATTATATTGTAATTAATGATTGTGATCACACCAGATTATAAGGTACAGCAATAAAATACAGTCCTTAATAACATTTGGCCACCACCCACTCCCATCCTGCTGCAGCAGAAAACCTCTTCCCAGAGCAGAGGTGGTCCTTTTCCGTTCAGCATTGGATCATCTTATTTATATCATCGTCACTCCCTTAAGAAGTCAATTCAATCCATCAGTCTGCGTTATGTTTCTGTCACTCCCACAGTAATTTAAATCTCCATTTAAAATGCACCAACTATAGCAGAGTACAAATACAGCGGTACATAGTCTAATACGATGCTTATAATCGCACAAAACCAAATAAAGACAAAAACATATCAAACTGGAGGCAGCAATGTTCCTCTAAAGTGAAATAATTTTACACTTTAGTAAGATATGTGAAACAAATAGTGGACAATAAAAACATTTATATGCCATCTAGCCTCGTTTACCCACCACTGACAGATTGTCACGTGATACTGCAAAGGCTGATGGGATATATTACCAAGTTAGGGCGCTTCAGTGGTACACTACTTTTCACCGTGCACTGTGGGATATACTGAGTGCACTACATAGGGTACAGCGATGCTCACTAAGCATTCAGACACTGAACATTGTCAGACACTGAAGAGCTGAACATTTTAAATAAAGATTAACGAGCAATGTTCCAGGAAACGTGTAGTTCCCGTTTCAGCCAGCAGGGGGCGCACAAAAAGAACCAAAGCGGTCTCCTTGGGTGCTTTCAATCACGTCCTCAGAATTGTGTTAAATAAGAGGCGAGCGCAGCGCTGGAGCCAGTCTGTCTGTAGTCCAACAGCAAGAATGTCTGGAAGAGGAAAGGGAGGAAAAGGTCTCGGTAAAGGAGGCGCCAAGCGGCACCGGAAGGTTCTCCGTGATAACATCCAGGGCATCACCAAACCAGCCATCCGCCGTCTGGCTCGCCGCGGGGGGGTGAAGCGAATCTCTGGGCTGATCTACGAGGAGACCCGCGGTGTGCTGAAGGTGTTCCTGGAGAACGTGATCCGTGACGCCGTCACCTACACCGAGCACGCCAAGAGGAAGACCGTCACCGCCATGGACGTGGTCTATGCTCTGAAGAGGCAGGGACGCACTCTGTACGGCTTCGGCGGTTAAAATGGCTGCTATAGCAACAACCCAAAGGCTCTTTTAAGAGCCCATCACCGTCTGCAAAGAGCTCAGTTCCTGCTTCAGAGGCAGCGACTCGTCAAGCGGGAATAACGTGAACTCGCTCTGAATGTTAATATTTATGCTAATGAGCTTGGAAGAGCTACATGTTGGCGCAACAACAAAATTGTTGAATCCCACTGGTCACGATAGTGACTTTAAAAAAAAAAAGACATTTCTAAGGCTATAAAATGTTACTGAACTATCGATGCATTTATTGAAATAATAAAGGGTCTCAATGAAATATGTGCCGTGTCGCACGTTTACTGTACATTGTCACATGACCAGAGCTGTTTACTTCCTGTTTGCGCCAAGAGAAGAGGATGGTGGCAAGAAAGCTCCCAAATAAAAGGTTAGTAAAATGTTAACACAAAGATAGGACATAGATTTTTGGTACACATCATGTTTAAGTTGTCTAGTGATATATGCATTTGCAATTACTCGACTTTGTTTAATGTGGTCATAGAACTCACAAACATGTCACTGGCAACAATGGTGACCGGTGGGATAACCCATTGTATCTGCATGCTAATGCACATAAGCTAACTGTTCTACCTTGCTTTCTGCTGCTACCTAACTTTGTACCTACAGACAGAGACACCCCAGGAAGACTAGCTAGCTACCAAACTTTCTGTGGTGTTTTCTTTAAGATTTACTTTGAGTCAAGTTCTTGATTTGTTGGATCAAGATGAGTTCCCAGACAAAGCATGCAGCATTGCAATCATCCCTCAAAATGAAAGATGCTGTACTCAGTGATGGTCTGACATGGACTATGAGGGGGAAACGGGTCATTTGCCAGCAAGGCTGTTGAATGCATATGCAAAGTTATGCAAACAGAACATGATTGGAATGATGGCCTCCCCTTCACCACACCCCCTTCCCCTGCCCAACCTCCTTGCCCTGTTCAGCTCCCCCACCTCCTGCCATAACAATGAAGGCCAGCTAGAAGACCCAAGGGCCTCAGCCTACATGTTTACCTTCATGTTCAGTGTGTTCAATGTATACTGCACTAAAAATGAACGTTTTCAAATGAATGTTGCACTAAAGTTACAATGTTGAAATACATTGATTGTTGTTTTTTTGTCTTAACCTCAATATTCATAACGGTGCTCCAAGTATTCATATTGCTAGCTGATAGTATAAGGCTTATATGTAAAATATTCAAACTACAATGAGAGCATTTAGAGGCAATGCTGGAACTTTTAAAAGTGATAATAACTAGCCTTTGATATAAGGATTTTATACACTTGCGCACGCGCGCACACACACACACACAATGGTTGATACAACACAGTATCCCACCGTCACAATTGTGACCGATAATAAAACACACTTTTCCATGAAAATTTCTAAAAATTATGACTGATTGTTTCAAAGGGATACTAATGACACATGATTGGGATATTTTTGTGTCTGGGAAAAATTTGGGATTAAATGGTTAATGCGGTACAACCGGAAGTCATCAATTACACACAAAAACACACATGTCAGACAATAACAGATACAGTGTTTACCACGGTTGACATCAGGACCCCCCCCCCCCACACACACACACACACACACACACACACACTATACGTACACGCACCCGTGCGCGCACCAGTAAAGATGTGGCTGAATAAAGAGGAGCCAGGACAGGAAGTTGTCTCCATCTGTCCCCTGTCGAGGCAGGCTGTGGACAGCAGGAGGCGGAGCTGACGCTGTGACCAGTCACGTGTTCGCGGCTCGGCCAATCACAGGAGGGAGACCACACAGTGGTATTTCCATGAGGCCCATATAAAGAGCGGCTCTGTGGCCGCCCTCCGCTACCGTGGAGAAGCACAATGCCGGAACCAGCCAAGTCCGCGCCCAAGAAGGGCTCCAAGAAAGCCGTGACCAAGACGGCCGGCAAAGGAGGCAAGAAGAAGCGGAGGACCAGGAAGGAGAGCTACGCCATCTACGTGTACAAGGTGCTCAAGCAGGTGCACCCCGACACCGGCATCTCGTCCAAGGCCATGAGCATCATGAACTCGTTCGTCAACGACATCTTCGAGCGCATCGCTTCCGAGGCCTCTCGCCTGGCTCACTACAACAAGCGCTCCACCATCACGTCCAGGGAGATCCAGACCGCTGTCAGGCTGCTGCTGCCCGGGGAGCTGGCCAAGCACGCTGTGTCTGAGGGCACCAAGGCCGTCACCAAGTACACCAGCTCCAAGTAGACCTCTGCTGGCCTCCTACAACCAAAGGCTCTTCTAAGAGCCGCCACATCCTCTGCTGGCTCTACTTCCTCAATAATGAAAGCAATAAATCACAGCAGGACTCAGGCCATTTACATTTAAAAATACTAAACGGTGCCTCTAAATCTGGCCTCTCCAATACTTCCAAGGGGTCTTTCCTCTGTCCCGCTGCTTTAGCTCAGCTCTTTGCTTCAACAGTTCCATTGTGTCCTCTCGGCTGTAACGTAGCGGCTCCATTTAACAGTGGCAGCATGTCCGTTACTTGAGCGCACGCTTCCACAGAAGTTGTGAATGTGTCCCGACTGTAGTTATTTAGCACAGGTGCTACAACAGGGAAGCCCCCTGTGATGTTCACGGGGGGAAGCTCGAGCTCTAAAACATGAGCGTGTTTGGGTCCGTTTGATATTCATACCACCAGGAGAAGAAAAGGTTGGACTTTAGATGGTGGTTATGACAACACTGGCCCATCATACCTCGTCTATAGCCAGAACCAATCTGGCTCAGTCCTGGACTGCTCTCTGGACTCCATTGATGAGGTATATAATTTTTAATTTCTGTGTATAATGGACATAGTAATGTACATAAGAGTCTTTATTTTTTCCTTTTAGTACCGCTCTAACACGTGAATTTCCCCGATGTGGGATCAATAAAGTTTTTATCCTATCCTAAACACAGGCTAGTGAAATTCAGTCTGGTCGAGCACCAAACAAAATCTGGAAATGAGCCGTAAATCATGAGGAGGGACTTAAATTCCCCATGCCAAAATCCACAATGGCTGCTCAACACACAAAAGAATTAAAACTTCTGAGAGGTGTCAAAGACCTCCTAGTAGGCCAGAGACAAAATAGTACCAGCTGCTACTCTAAGAGGGAGATAAAGAAGATTATCAGTGTACAACAGGTGCTGCAGCTACAGTGATGTGGAAGCAACTACAAGCAACCCTGTACAGGGCAGCAACAAGCCTCTGAAACAGTCGGGAAGAGACTAACAAAACCACGACATATTTGAATGAGAGATTTGGTAAAACAGCCTCATGTGAACACAAACTAAACTCTGATTCCAAGAGATGTGGCGCAGCAGTTGTATGTGGTAACGTGTGTAACCATGGTAACCATGCTTGTCAGACCCCGAGCAGCTAAATATGTGTCCAGGTCTTTAGGGCAGAACAAACCAGGAGAGGAGAAGCTAGAAGTTAGTGGTGATAAAACAGCCATGTTACATGGTTCAGTGTTCCAAGGATGGGCCCATGTTGCCATGGATGTTGGGATGGAGCTTAGGGATAGGGACAACATTGTTCCTGTTGATTTTAATATACTCGTTTCTATTTAAACCGGGGGTCACCCGTGTCAGCAGGAAGACGACCTGGCCAAAGCTCATCTGAGGAAATCCAGCTTACACACAAAAACCACACCCAGGGAAGGGATCCGTTTTCCTTTTTATTTCTTTTAGACTCATAAATCCATCTCTCTTCACTGAAATGGGTGAAAGCAGATTAAAAATGGCTCTTCTATACACAAGGTCTCTCCAGTAAGGGGGCATTCTGTACAGTGTGGTTGGTGTTTACAGTGTATCTACACGCGATATGTTACAGTCTGGACGCACTTCCGAAGGCCTAAAGAACAGTCAGCACAGTGAGAAGATCCCTGCTCGCTGATGATGAGCAGACTGGGGAATCAGTTCTGAGGACAGACACACACCTGTCCAGGTGAGGCGCTCCCTCCCAGCCCAAGCGCTCATTTCTGATAAGAACAAAGGCATCACAGATCAAAGGAGTGGCGGCCCTGTGGAATCAATTCTAATACTTATGGACTTTTCGCTATACAATGAATATTCATATACACTTGATTTATCGGTGATTATAGGTTGTTTGTTCAAAAGGAAGCACAAAGTTCTGAAGCTCTGGCTGAATCTGCTCCTTCAGCTCCAGTTTCCCTCACTGGTTTTGTCCCTCCTGGATGTTTCTGACACGGTATTTACACGACTAATAAACTCCAGCAACCACAGATGAAGAGTCCGAAGCTTCTAAAGCAGCTTTCAAAGCCCAAAAAATAAAGGAGAACTTCTGAAGAACCTTCCGAAGCGAATCCTCTTGGTGAATAAGCACCAACAAGAGACAGAAAAACCAGGGGAGCGGGTGAGGACCCAGATGGAAGCGGAGCGCTGTAAGGCTGCTGTGAGCTGCGTCTTCTGAACGACATTTTAAGCAGCTGAACACTTGATATTCAGCTTTCATTTCTACTTTTAATCTGGTACTTTCTTGTCAGGTCGGACGTGAAACGAGTCCCAGGTACATTTGCTGTGTCTGGGGGGGGGTTAGCAGCTAGAAGGAAATATTGTTTAATGTCAAATGTTCCTGAAACTCTGGCTCTTTACCATCATATAGGTCTGATAAAGGGGGAGGAGGCTTCAGGCACCGGACCCCGATATCACCTTTCTGAGCAGCTCTATAGAACTAGAGCTTTAAAAGAAGACTGCGCCTTCACTAGAACATCCTCTCCAATCCACTTCCTGTCTGTTAAAAGGCAGCCAGCTGAGGGGAGGTAAATAAAAAAATACTCATCTGTTTTGGGACAGATTGGCTGAAATGCTTGCATATTTCATGAGGGAGGATCTTGTGTTTCAGGGCTGCGGCAATAAAGATGCAGCAAATTAAGATTTGGTTTTCAAATCACAAAATAGCTTATATACATTGGTGGTTATCTTGTGCAACTTTGTTTAACTTGGCTGAATGACCAGCGATGGGCAGGAGAGAGGTGAACAGAAGTGGACATTTGCTTTTATTCTTGGCCAAATCCTTCCGTTTCCTCGATGGCAAACAGCAGCTTCTCTTTCAGCTGCTCAAAGCTCTTATAAGGAGGCAAATCCAGCCGGTTAAAACTGAAGAACAGAGAGAACAGCGTGAGGACATTTCAGCTTATAAATGAGACTTCAACACGATAAGAGGTTAAGCGCTGCTCTAGTCACGATGATCTGGGTGGGGGGGTCAACAGCACGCACCAGGTGTGGCTCCGAGGAAGCCAGGTGTCCTTCCCCACCTTCTCGATGCAGAACTTCTGAGGCCCGTTACTTCCTGCAGAGTGAAAGGTCCAGAGTGAGATGCATCTGTGTGTGTGTGTGCGTGCGTGTGCACGGGTGTGTGCGTCTGACCCATGAGTTCAGCGAAGCCACCAAGAGGAAGTCGGCAGGTTCCCGTGACGAACTGCATGAGCCGCAGCCTCACCTCGTTGTCCACCTCTTTCACCAGCTGTGGGGGAGTGAGGTCACGCAGACTCAGAACCACTTTACAGCTCACAAACGGATCAGAATAATGACGGCGTGAGAGCCAACGTGCTCCTGCTTCGCCTGAACGGGCGCCACCAGCTGCCCTCTGAACCCCGGCGTCAGCTCGCCGGTACGGGACGACCGACCGTACCTGCCAGAACCAGATGATCTGCTTGCTGTTCCTGGTGTAGTGGCGATACACCGTGTTCCTCTGCCAGTCCTGCAAGTCCACCTCCTGCATGCCGCAGAGCATCACCTGTGCACGCACACACACACACACACACACACACACACACACACACACAGCGAAATACCCCCCTCGTTATTTCAGAGACGCCCTGATCCACGTTAGATATCGATACGACAAAAAGACAGAATCTCCTGGCCGCCCACCTCCAGCTCCTTCTCATCAAAATACTGAAGCCACTGAAGCGGGACCACCTCGTTGAAGCCATCCAGGAAGGCTTTGGTCTGACCTTCGACCCCACGCGAGAACCTCCACTCTGCCATGAGACTGCAGGAAGGATGGATTTCAAACACTCGCTTCCATCTCCACTCAAAGCATCAACCCATGTGTTTGTAGGGAACCTGATATACTCCTCCTTGTTCTCCTCTGTCACCAGGACGTTGGCACCATCGGGTTTGAGGTCGTGGGACGTGATCTTCCCCAGGATCTCCATGTCCACTGAAAAGTACATCTCCAGACCACATTCTTCAATGTTGTTGTCCCTGAGAAGACAGCAGCCGCTAGAGTCCAAAAGCAACTCAAGGGGACGTAGAACTCTAAGCTGTTCTGGAGCCAGCTGGGCCGTCTCTGATGAACGTGGCTTCACGTGAGCTGAGGAGCCCGGTCAGAAACTAAGAAGGCCGGAGTCGTTTACGAGACGTTAGAAACGGGCTCAGAATGAATCTGGCTCCGAGCTGAGGAGGCACCTGCTGGACCGGAGGCGTCTCCGACTCAAAGGAAGCCAATCAAAAGCAGTTGTACTAAAAGCCCGAGAGGTCTCTCCTTCAAAGGTAACTCCAGGCCAAGGGAACCATAAACTGAATTACCTGATCCATATGAGAGAATTGTAGAACTCTGGGTCGATGGACTCCAGGTCTTTGAGGATCAGCTTCTTGTTCAGCATGCGTTTGTAGAAAGGCAGCGAAAAGCCCGTGTCGATGAACTTGCTGTGGAAAAGAGCCTGGAAGACGAGAGGCGGAGAGCATCGGGTGAGATCGCGACCCGCCGGGCACGCGCCGCCACGTGACCCGTGGTGCCCACCTGAGGCTTCTCCAGACTCACCATTGCGATGAAGCGGCCGATGAAGCAGAAGTAGGAGAGGTGGTCGGGGTTGATGGTGGAGGCCGGGTTAATCTGCAGGCAGTAGTTGCTCTTGCCAGCGTACTCGAACAGGCAGTACATGGGGTTCAGCACTTCGTGGGACAACAGGAAGAACCATTCCCTGCAAGGCCACACGAGAGCGGCGTGAGCGGGGGGAATTCCTGCTTACGTTTAGCAGATCCAGCAGGTAGCTTCTATTACCGAGCCAATCCTCCATAGTCCAGACCCTCCTCCCCCCTGAAGATGACGTACAATCTCCTCCTCAGGTCGTACGGCTTCAGGGCCATAATCTGCAGCACCAACACAAGACTGTGAGCTCTTTTTAAAGGGCTCCTGACAGCAGAGGACACTTGGAACCACGTCAAAGTGGATTCAGAGTGGGATCCAAACATGAAAGCTGCAGGATGGTGCCATGCCGAGCACCAATCTGGTGGAACCAGCACAGCTCTCACCTGTTGGAAGGAGTCTTCGAATAATGTCTGCCTGGAGACGGTGATCTTCACATGGCTGGGGAGAGCATTGGACTGAGGAGCACAAGGAACAGCATTATCCCTGCGCCTGCAACCAGCCACACCCCCAACACGTGCACAGAGCGGCTGCTCAGCTGCCCTCTGCAGCCGGGGCCCGGAGCTGTTTGTGCTGGCGTGGGGACAGACTCACCTGGCACAAGTAACGGAAATGTGCAAGCTTCCACCGGAAGCTCCGCTCATAAGCAATCTGGGGGCCTTTAGTCCTAAGACAGAAGAATGGACAGATGAGATCTTTTTCGTTAGATCTTTGAGCGCTTCAGGCTCCGGTCCAGCCGATTCCTCGTCAGGGCTTCGGTGATCACGTGTGCGACGGGTGGGGGACGCAAAAGCGTTCTTACACAGAGGATTTGCCGGTGCGAGGGTCGCTGAAAGTAGTGGTGCGGGTGTTGTGGTCCACGAAGTAGCGAACTCCTTCCCTCGTGTAGCGGATCTCCCACCCTTCGGGAAGAGGATCCTCATTCTGTAGCCTTCACACGAGCACGTGCACAGAAAGATAAACACTCTATTGACATGGAGTCGCACAAAGAAGCTCCTTCTCAGGGCTGAAGAACCACCAGAGGAGCCGTCCGGTCAGAACTGCTCATCAATGAGCCAGTTTCAGAACTCACCCTTGGGTCCGAGGGTCTTCCCACTGCGTCGTTTTAGTGTTGTGGTTCACAAAGTAGACTCTGTCGTTGGAGTCTACGCGCCTCTCTGAGGAGGAGCAGAAGACAGGAGGCTCAGACCCTGCAGGCATCAGCAGTAAACACTGATGGAGACAGGACACGCCCATCCTGACGCGGGACGGCAGCTGTGAACTCACCCCAACCAGGAGGCAGGGGGCCAAGAGGATCATTCTCAGCAGACATCATGGATGCCTGGAACACAGGGATGGATGGATGGGTGTGCACACACACGCACACACACACACACACAGGCATCATTCATCACAGGGTTAATATCTGTTCATTCTACAGGAGTTCAAATGTCTCGTTTTTGCCACCCGAACAACGACTAAAGAAATAATTCCCTGTGCCGATGGAAAAAAGCATTCAGATCCTGACCCAGTCAGCGCCTGTAGCTGTAACTAAACACGATATTTGCAACGCCATATCAACGTTTAAATGTGCCAATGATTTACAGTCGTGCTACAACTACAACAGAAAATAAAGTGAAAGACCCTAAAGAATGAGGCGCTAAAGGAGGGATGCCGTCTTACAGAGTAGAGGTATCTCTGGTTAAACTGGTGCATAGCGCCCTGTAGCTGGCTGCGTTGGCTCTGCCACTGCTCAAAGTTGCGGACTGATTCCATGGTCGGGCGCTGCCACGTGGTGGTGCGGGTGTTGTGGTCCACGTAGTAGATCCGGCCTCGGTCGTCCACTCGCCGCTCCCAACTGATGGGGCGGAAAAAAAGAAAACCCACAAACAAGAATGATTTCATTAAAAAGACTTCCTTCAACAGGGTGTAATGAAACTATTAAAAACCACAAGGATGAGCCTCGAATGGTGATTGAGCTAAGAAATGACTGCGTTTGGAAATGATGTGACACCGGGCACCAGCTCTCTGGTGGGTTTCAGCTGTAATCCACCCAAATATCCCTTAAGCGGTGACAAACAGAATCACCACTAATGTTATGATGACAACTTAACTATGATTATGGCGTGTATCTGCCATTTCATTCCCAGTTTATCCTCCCTCTCTATCGAGCTCTATGGCTACAGGTGACGTTACTGCGTTTCTCCGCCAGGTGGCAGCAGAGTGCGGCATCACGTTCTGGACCAGGGGAAAAGAGACACTGACCCAGGGGGTAGGGGCTGTGGTCTCTCCCAGGTAGTAGTCCTCGTGTTGTGGTCTACATAGTATGTCCTCCCATGTGGGTCTTTTCTCTGCTCCCACCTTCAAGACAAGAACCAAGTATGGCACTTTACACCATTAGTTGCCATCGAATAGTGACCATTAAATTAAAGTGACGTCCAAAACTAGAAGTGCTGGTGTTTTTACCCAGGCGGTAGAGGGTCAGAGGCTCCAGAACTGGGAGCTTGTTGTTGCCTGGGCTTGGCTCCTTCTGTAGGTACAGGGGTGCTGCTGCTACTGCTCTCACAGCCACCTCCTGACGCGTTCACCTCCCCTAACGCAGGGGAGGAAGAGGATGAGGATGAAGAGGCTGGGTTGGTGCCGCTCCCCTGTGCTGATGAGGATGGGGCTTTAAAGGAAGCTGCCCCAGTGGCACCATCAGAAGGCTTAGCAGCAGAAGAGGAGGCTGCAGCTTGTGAGGAGGCTGGAAGGGTTTGAGCTGAGCTGGACGGCGCCGCGTCGGCGTCCGCCACGGACGCGTCCTGACGGCCGTCCGCGCGCTGGTCCTCAGCAGACGTCACGTCATCTGTCGTGGATGTCGGTGCACCCACAGCAGCGTCACAGGACTCCCCGTCAGCTGCTAACACAGAAACGCCGCTGCTCATTCTTCTGAAAAAGCAGCATCTTCTCCAGGAACCAGAACCTGTCCTGCACACTGACGTCCACTGGCCCCTGCTGGTGATGCTGGACACGGAGCCATGGGGACGTCTCAGCGGGTCTGCACACCCGGCCCTGCAGAACTCACCCGTCTTACTGTCGGTGTCGCTGTCAGACGGCTGGTGGGCTGGGCTGGACGTCTCCTCGGCGTCTCCGTTGAGGACGTGACTGAGGGCGGGGCTGCAGGAAGTGGAAGGCACCTGAGCGTCCACACCGTTGGAGGCGGAGCAGGAAGCTGACCTCGGGTGCAGATCTACACCATTGGCTGAGCTGGAGAGGAGAAAAGGACAACTTTTCCAGCTGTAGTGTAGAACAACTGCTGCCTGAGTGTGTGTGTGTGTGTGTGTGGTGTGTGTGTGTGTGTGTGTGTGTGTGTGTGTGTGTGTGTGCTCCACAGTAACTCGTTCACCTGTTGGCAGCCTTTGAAGGAGAAGAGTCTCCATTTTCATGGACGGTGTCACCATTCTGTTGCACTTCTGAAAAGGGTTACACAAAAAGAATGTGTTCAAGGGGGGGCAGGAGGGGCAGAGCTGCCAGACTGGGGGGCATTTAGTCCCTCTTTCCTCGTGCTCCACTCACACCGTCTCCGAAGCAGCCGGTAAGCAGACCGAAGTGGGACCGACTCACAGGCGAGTGTAACAGAAATGGTTAAAGATTAGACAGAAACACTCACTGTTTGCTGCGTTTGCGGCACTGCCGTTAGTCAGTGGGGGGGGGGGCTCCCCGACAGCGGGGCCGTCCAGGTAGACCGTGAGCTCCCCGACAGAGACCAGCGCTCCCTTCTGCTCCGCGCTCAGCTTCAACACCTCTTTCACGTTCTCCACTGCAGAGGCACAAGGAGACGCAGCTTCAACACACACGCCAGAGCGCCACCGTCCCGCCGGGGTCAGACGGCCCAAACGTACGCTTCCTCTCATGCTGCTCCAGGACCCGAGCCAGGTCCAGAGAGGCTTTTCCCAGGAGAGCATCGGCCTTCAGGGTGTGGTGGCTCCACACTTTGAAATCCAACTGTGTGTGACATGTTACATTCCTAGAAATCCAACACACACACACACACACCACACACACACACACAATTAGAAGTTTGGATTTTAAAGAAACAACCAAAAAGCACCGATCTTCGTGTGAAATTCCCTGTCCTGTCTGCACAGATGTGGGAGGCTTTAACGCTGCCTCTGAATCCTGCTGGGAGTGGTGACTTGGTCCACCACGGGTAGACCCACCTCGTGGTGCTGGTGTGTTCAAATGAGATGGAGGAGAGTGGGATGGGGGATGTGGGATGGGGGGGGGCATTCAGCCATCCATCCCAGCATCTCCCTCCCAACAGCCAAATCGTTAAAATGGAGGAGCTGGAGGAGCAGATCACTCAGTGATGGCTACTCCAGCTCAGCATTCTGGACCACACAGACCAGCGGGAGCTAAGCGGGACCACTCAGGACCCGGGAACTCATGAGCGCTGGAAGCAGACACTAGTCTACTACCGTCACCAGACAGAGACGGGGGGGGGGGGGCAGCTTACAGAGTCAGCCTCTCCTCCCACTTTGGGCTGGACGAGCTGTGGGACTTTGCTGTGCGGCGCGACTCTCCCTCCGCCGTCACCTCCACGTACACGGCCGTCCCGAACAGGCTTTTCTTCCTTTTGATTTTGGCACAGGACACTGGAGAACAGAGACGTACAATCAGCTCCCCCGCGTCCACATTTCTGTCCCATAACTGGTGCGAAAACACGTGAGAACGGACAACAGCGACATCGGTCGAGAAAGGCCCGGAAAGGACGTGGAGGCGCTGAGGCCTCCTGTCCAACCGGAACGGGACTCACCCACGGCATGGAGCTGCGACGTCCCTCTGTGGTTCTGGCCCGACTCGGCTCTGGGGGAGGCCGTGGCCATGTCATAAAGCCCAGCGGGAGCCCTTCGCAGGCAGACGCAAGCGTTCCCACGTCACACAGCAAACCCACAAGGAAGAAAGACAGAAGCGTCCGTGAGGACGGCGAGGCGCCGCAGGGTCGTCACCATGGAGACGGGCGGTACTCACAACTGCTGCTGCGTCCTCTAGACCTGCTGGATCGGCACACCGGGGGTCCAACAGATCATCTGGAAAGGAAGAGCGGACAGTTAGACGGCTCGTGGCGGTGAAGCGGAGGGGCTGGAAGTGCCTCAGCAACGGGGACACGTCCCCTGGACCAGCACCGAGCGTCCCAGACCAACGCCAGAGTGGGACACTGCTCACAAGACATTCAGCGTCCATCTTTAACAGAGGCAGGAAGCAGACCTCCGTCCTCCTCTCCTTCCTGTCAGCCCGGTTAGCCACATACACCCAGCATCCCAGTGGAGCCTCCATGCAGCCGTCAACACCCCCCCCCCCCCCAGACTTCCAAACGTGTCCGAGCAGAACAGCCGGAGCATCTTTGAGTCGTGATTATAGGGAAGGAGGAAAAGTCCCGTCTCAAAAGCAACGCTAGCTTCCATGCTACTGGGTTTCCAGCCTGTTCTCAGGTTGGGAATGCTGCACAGCTCTTCCCACCATTTGAAGCCGTCATCCAAAGCAGCAGTCTGACCCGGATCGCTGAACCCTGCAGCCAAGCCGGGGTTGGAAGCTAACCGGGTTAAAGAGTCAGCCTGCATTAAGAACAGGAAGTGTTTTCACTTTCTACACAGCGCTGCGGCAACTTTCTGGGGACTTCCTGTTAGGTGCAGAGCGATTCCAGTCAGTCACAGAAGCTCCGTTGATTAAATGCTGACATTTCCAGCCCGACATCATGTTGATGTCACTCTACATTAGACACCTCGTTTCTTTATTTGAAACCTGATTTGTGGGAAACAGCTTCCGCAGTGTCTCAATTTAAAGAGGACCTTACTGTGATCAATACACATCTTTGTTGGTGTAGTGCAAACCAGATTGTTGTGCAGCGAAATGTCCCTGTTGTGTAGATGAAATATGGTGCAGAAACAGCAGGAAAATCCAAACTACGGGATTTAGACAGTGTATTTTTGGCTTTCCCAAAATGCAGTCAACTTTATTTTCAACTAGTTTGTTCTAATGCAGCTTTGGGGTCAACCTTTGTTGACATGTCAAACGACCAAAAACCTGATGTGATTACTGACCCTTGCTAACTTTAGATAATCATGCTAACGTTAGCCCCTAAAGTAAAAGTAAGTTCGCAGACAAACACTGACTTCTGCGTGATGATCTTCAGACAGTCTGGTTAAAGACGCCGTTTATAAAACCAACACTGACAAAGAAAATTAGACCCCTCGGAACTGTCGCTTGCCTTGGGCTGCTTATCGACATGTAGCTTTAAATATGCTGTGGAAAGAAGCTAAAATGGTTTAGCTCTCAGCTAGCTCGCTAGCTCCGCCAGCAGTTACGCGCATTATTAGCAGATTGTGTCATATCACATGCATAAGCAGAAACAGGCTGCTTGGATCACACTCTTTAGCAAATACTGTTGGTCTACAGCAGGAAAGCTGAGGCTCGATGCGGCCGTGGTGGCTGTCTGTGAGCCGGCAACTACTGACACTCCTGGGCTAAGCTAGCATCCGCTAAGTCGTAGCTGACAGGGCAAAACAGTTCGTTACGCGGTGGAAAACAGATTTATAAAGCCGTCGTTTGACGTCTGGGGTCCTCCGAAATGCTCCAACTACAGCGAGGAGTTTCGTCTTTACCTTGTCCGACGTTTGACTCCTTTCGTCCTGCCCCCGAGTCAGCGACTGTCCAGTGTTTCGGTGGTCGGTGAGCAGGCAGCCGAGGCCCGAGTGAGCTACAGTTGACTGGCCATGTCTGAGGCGCGCCGCCCCGGACACTGCTGCGTAATAACACCGCTATTACACCCCGACAATACTAGTCAGCATTCATAACAACGAAGGTGGTTTTTCGGTGCTTTACTGCAGCAGAGGCTAAAAGGGGAAATAGATAATAATAGGTATATATTTTTTTTTTTAAAGGCCCACAGAGTCGCAGTTTTTCAAGAATGATTAAACAGGAATCAGTAAAAATGGGGATTTTATTTTTTTAAATGTGTGTAGTAATTTAAAAAATAAAGGTAAGAGATGAGGTGGAATCAAATGTTTTTCTGTGTTTAATACAGCAGGAAAGTTGCGGGTGACTCCTGCTTCATGGCCCGACAGCTTGGTCCAACAGCGCCCCCTACCGGTCCAAACAGAACTGCAGGTGCTGGACGCTGTGGACCCCCCGGAGACATCCCATCAGTCCACGCCAGATGGGCTCACGGTCGAAGACAACAGACCATTATAACCTATATTGTGGCCTCAGCCAGAAGGTTCTGGTTCAAACCTCAGGTCCAGCCTCAGCGTCAACCAGGAGGTTTTTAAGCACTTCCTGCTTTTGCTGACCTGCTTTATGGAGATACTGTAGGACTTGTCTCCTGGTCCCCTGGTCCCCTGGTCTCCTAGTCTCCTCGTCTCCTAGTCTCCTGGTCCCCTGGTCCCCTGGTCTCCTAGTCTCCTGGTCTCCTAGTCTCCTGCTCTCCTGGTCCCCTGGTCTCCTGGTCCCCTGGTCCTCTGGTCCCCTCGTCTCCTGGTCCCCTGGTCTCCTGCTCTCCTGGTCCCCTGGTCTCCTGGTCCCCTGGTCCTCTGGTCTCCTGGTCCCCTGGTCCCCTGGTCTCCTAGTCTCCTGGTCTCCTGGTCTCCTGCTCTCCTGGTCCCCTGGTCTCCTGCTCTCCTGGTCCCCTGGTCTCCTGGTCTCCTGGTCCCCTGGTCTCCTGGTCCCCTGGTCCCCTGGTCTCCTGGTCTCCTGCTCTCCTGGTCCCCTGGTCTCCTGGTCTCCTGGTGCTGGATTCCACCTGGCATTGCTCAAAGCTTGAATGCTAAGAGTCTTCAAGCTTTTGGACGATGGGGGGACGATGACTTCAGCTCAGGGGACGCGAGTGTGGACCTCAGCAGACCTGCTGTGATGGTTCCAGGGAACAACCAAACAAGTGCTTCATGAAGGCAACAATTCCCAGTCCCAGACCTCCTTTAGAAGATAGGCCGGGGTCAAAGACGCTGCTGAAGAATGCGAGACAGGACACACAAGTGGACACGCTTGTACACTGGGACACAGACTGACAGGAATTGGGTCCTCAAAAGCCTGGAAAAGATGGAGAAACGGTACATTGACTGGAGCAACTCTGGAGAAATCCCAAACATCTGCAGGGAGGAGGAGGCAAGGACCGAGACAAGGACAGAGTTGGACATGTTTTCCAAAGGATGTCCACTAGGCAGCAGTGAAAGCCTCCTCGGGGGTCAGGTCCAGAACCGGCTGATGGTTGCATGAAGCTTCTGAGCTTTAGGCCTTGAAGTTTGAACCGCTGTAGCGGTGAAAACAGGAATAAGGGACAGACCTGGGATCAACTGACGCTCAACTGACAGGAATTTAATTGAATTGGAATTGAATCAGGTTTATTGCCATTGTTCATGTAATACACAGTTTTACACAAACTAGGAATTTGTCTTGGTGTGACGCTGCGACATTCAACATAAAGAAGACCACACTAGAATAAGATAAATAAAATAAGATAAAATAAGACATATATACAGTGTATACAGAAATGGTAAGAAATAGTGCAGGTCCATGAGGAGTAATGTGATGTATTGTTCGTGAGTCCGACTGGCTGCTGTACATGGTGCTTAAGTGATAAGTCACTTGGTGTTCAGCAGCCTGATGGCAGAGGGGAAGAAGCTGTTAGTGTAGCGGGAGGTTCTGGTCCGAATGGACCGTAGTCTCCTGCCTGAGGGGAGGGGGAAAACAGTCCGTGACCAGGGTGGGAAGGGTCGGCCGTGATCCGACCTGCACACCTCCGGGTCCTGGAGATATACAGGTCCTGGATGGATGGAAGCCTGCAGCCTGCTCCCAGGAGCCGAGCAGCTTCTTTTCTGGTGCCGAACACTCAAGACTAAGGGTGTAAGTTTGACGTCCTTGTCTCAGTCCCCCAGAGGAAGAACCAGAACCAGAACCAGCCGTTACTTCAAGAGGGAACATTTATTGGCAAACAATGACAACTTGATTATAAAGTAAAAAGAAAATGATTAGTCAAGCTAGGCTATGCAACAACAGATTCCATGGATTTACATCGTAGGCGTAAGTGTGTTAAAACAAACATCAACATCACCAGTAACGGCAGGTCAGATTAAAACGGGACTCGAACCCGTAGCACAGCTCACGCTAGCTTGTATCTCCGTCACAGTGGTCCAGCTAGTTTTTATGAGGCCTGAACTCAAAAGAGAAGCTTCTGAAGTGTGCTGGCGTGATGGGGTCGTTCAGAGTGACGGGAAGACCGAGGTTGGACCCAGTCTGCTGTCCACTGTCTCTGGTTTAGTGTCCTTGGTTGAACCTGCGGCAGAAGCAGATGGCGTTGAAGAAGCGGCAGTGGCACAAGGCTTGAGGGTGGCAGCAGCCGAACTGGGGCACGCAGCTCTGCGTGAGCTGGGAGCAGCTGGCCTCTGCCGGGCTGTCGTCCACTTTGACCGTCGGGGAGGGCGGAGGGACGCTGGGAGGAGCGGCTCGCTCTCTGGGCGTCTGCGGGGCAAAAAGGGCAGGAAGAAGGTTTCATGTGTTTACGGAATCAGCTCAAGGAGGGAGGACGGACAGACACATCGTGTTCCAGTCCTAAAGTAACGGGAGGGTGTAAATGTAGCCGTTTATTTAGCCACGTTATTAAAACCAAGAGTTGGACAGCAGGACAGAGCTCCTGGGAGTCCCCCTCAACTTCAGTCACTCTTCCTGGAGGGGTCGTTAAAGCAGATGCTCGGGAACTGGAAAAACAACTCCAACCTAGTTGTTAAACCTGCACCAACCTGCATCAGCACCCGATGGCGTTCGTACAGTTTTCTCCGTGCAAACAGCGGCCTGTTTCTGCCTGGAGACCAAAAGCCTGTCGACACATTGGAACATATCACACACAGCACAGCAACAATGCACGTTAACGTCAGTCCCACTGTCAGAAACAGTTACGACACAATGCGACGGCTTCAGGAACATTTAGAAATCACTTCATTAACGTCAATATTGTTAAATATGTGCTTTAGTAAAAGTAAAAACTAAAAGTCACCATCTTTATGAATTCATTCCATTTGGTGATTTAGTGAACTGATGACAGTTAGGCTGATATTTCCCATCATACTGCTGCTGCTGTAGCTGCTGCTGTAGCTGCTGCTGTAGCTGCTGTAGCTGCTGTAGCTGCTGCTGCTGTAGCTGCTGCTGTAGCTGCTGCTGCTGTAGCTGCTGCTGTAGCTGCTGCTGTAGCTGCTGCTGTAGCTGCTGCTGCTGTGCTGCTGCTGCTGTAGCTGCTGCTGCTGCTGCTGTAGCTGCTGCTGTAGCTGCTGCTGCTGTAGCTGCTGTAGCTGCTGCTGTAGCTGCTGTAGCTGCTGCTGCTGTAGCTGCTGCTGTAGCTGCTGTAGCTGCTGCTGCTGTAGCTGCTGCTGTAGCTGCTGCTGCTGTAGCTGCTGCTGTAGCTGCTGCTGCTGCTGCTGCTGTAGCTGCTGCTGCTGTAGCTGCTGCTGCTGTAGCTGCTGCTGCTGTAGCTGCTACTGTAGCTGCTGCTGCTGTAGCTGCTGTAGCTGCTGCTGCTGTAGCTGCTGCTGCTGCTGTAGCTGCTGCTGCTGCTACTGTAGCTGCTGCTGCTGCTGCTGTAGCTGTAGCTGCTGCTGCTGCTGCTGTGGCTGCTGCTGCTGTAGCTGTACAGCAGCTGTACAGCAGCAGCAGCTACAGCTACAGCAGCAGCAGCAGCTACAGCAGCAGCAGCTACAGCAGCTACAGCAGCTACAGCAGCAGCTACAGCAGCAGCAGCAGCAGCTACAGCAGCTACAGCAGCTACAGCAGCAGCAGCAGCAGCAGCAGCAGCAGCAGCAGCAGCAGCTACAGCAGCTACAGCAGCAGCTACAGCAGCAGCAGCAGCTACAGCAGCAGCAGGCCGTGGTGGGTTAGGAGGCAGCACAGGTGACGGGGGCAGCGTGGAACCAAAGGCTGGTTACAGTAAGTTTGATTGTTGTGATTATGATTCTTGTCTCTGACTGTGGTTTTAGGGATCCCACGAACCAAACCTGGCTTTGTCGTGGATCCCTCTGGTATTCTGAAAGAACAAAAAGTCGGAACATTCCGAGGTTGAACACATCAGAAAGAGCTGCCGGCTGCTACTTGGAAAAGACTGCAAGTCCCTACAGAGCAGAGTAACTAAAATTGAAAAAGCTATGAGTGAAATTTGAGTATTTAGGTTTGAGTGACAGCAAAGAAACAGTCCAGTGATGCAATGGAGGTAAAGGTGTTGATGCAGAGACATCAAAGGAGCTGCACTCACAACAGCTTCCTCCATTACATTGATTTGCCTGTGATCAACAACATGATCTGCTCAGGAAACTGACGCCACCTTAAATGTGAACCACCTAAACAGCCACCGAGATCAAAGAAACCGAAAGATGCAAGCGGCAAGATCAAAGAAACCGAAAGATGCAAGCGGCAAGTGAAGCAGTCTTCCAGAAGAGTTGTTGTCCATCCATCCATCCATCCATCCATCCATCCATCCATCCATCCATCCATCCATCACCCATCCATCCATCCATCCATCCATCCATCCACCCATCCATCCATCCATCATCCATCCATCCATCCATCCACCCATCCATCCATCCATCCATCCATCCATCCACCCATCATCCATCCATCCATCCATCCGCCCATCCATCCATCCACCATCCACCCATCCATCCATCCATCCACCCATCCATCCATCCATCATCCATCCATCCACCACCCATCCATCCAGCCAGCCACCCACCCATCCACCCATCCAACCATCCATCCATCCACCATCCATCCATCCACCCATCCATCATCCATCCATCATCCATCCATCCATCCATCCACCATCCATCCATCCACCCATCCATCCATCCATCATCCACCCATCCATCCATCCATCCACCCATCCACTGATTGACCGCTGCATGGATCCGGCTGCTCCCCGCACTCACCTGCATTCTGCTGGAGAAGAGTCCTGCTGCCCGTCACGCTGCTCCGGGGCTTTTTCGCGTCGTCGCGCCTGAACAGTCCCGCGGTGACAAAAGCCACGTGCAGAAAGAAAAGACCCAAGAACAGCAACTTCATGCTGCCTGCAACTCGCGACCAACTCACGCGAAAAGGCTGGATGCAACAGCGGAGCTGCAGTGGTCTCGGAGCTGCAGCTGAAGTTTGCCTCCACGGTCTCTCTCACCTCATTTAAGAAGCAGGAATTATCCTCACACGCACGCAACACACCCCTTTTTATCCGTGCAGTGGGGCGACGCGCACGTTTTACCACGGAGACAGATGCATTCTGTTAAGAGACATTATGTTGTTTATTGTACTGAGTTGTGATGTGTAATTTTCAGTTATAGTTTTGTTGACTAGGAACTGACATTGTCATCTGATTATTGAATTTTGGTCACGCCCATGTTGAGCTTGTCCTCTTGTTCCGTTCCCGATGATCTCACAGGAAGACGTGTATGTTCTTGTCAGTCTCAAATAAATATTTCCGGTTGGGTAAAAAAAGGGGTGCTGTCTCATCCTTTCATCATACCTAACCCTTCCCTTCCCTTTCCTACTCTTCTCTACCCCATCTTACTCTACCCTACGCTATCATACCCCACTCTACTGTAGCATAACCAACACTACTCTACCAACCCTACCAGACACTACCCTAATCTAGACTATCAATCAATCAATCAATCAATCAATCAATCAATCACTCAATTAGTCAAGATGTACAGATCATGTACATTACTACCTTACTCTACCAGACTCTACCCTAACCTAGACTACCCTGTGTATCCTTCATAATTGACAAGTTTCTTAATGAAACTCTTACATCACACAGTCTTCAATACCTTATTGAAGCAGTTCTTCCTGAACCTTCACATGTCTGCAGCATGTTGCTCCACCTAACAGACCTCATGGCTTCAAGCCTCCAGGGTTTTTGTGCATATGTCAGACATGGGGCCCCAAGAAGAGTTATTTTGACTCAGATTTAGATAATTGCACTCAGCAGACTTTCCATTTAGACTTTTGTGGAGCTTGTTTACAATAATATCAGCACTGGCTTCTAATTTTATTTCATCAAGAAACATCTCCAAGAATAGGTTAAATACAGTTTGGAGATAGTAATAAAGTGGTGGAAGTATTAAATGTGTTTTGAAGTTACATACAACTGAAATATTTTATGTACTCCCCCGGCCCCCAAGGGCTAGAGGGGTTTATTTATGTTTATTACTCCTAAAGTCTAAGCATGGATTCCAGATGTCATTGGCCAGTATAATGAACACATCAGTGAACTCAACAAAACAGTAAAACACAAATAGGAAAGGTTGAGCTGCTCCTTGTTTTGTTCGTACATGTATTACTTGGACGCTTAATGTTCCAAAGCATTGGAAATGCATGCACCTTAACGACACGCTGGATCTGTACGGTTTAGGATGGAGTCCGCCCTCCTACGTCAGATGAGAAGGCCTCTGTGACAAATCATCCCAAAGGTGTTTTAGAGGCGGGAGGTTTGGACTCTCTGCAGGCCAGTCGATTTGCTCCGTCTCATCTGTGTCTTTATGGACCTCCTGTTGAGCAGTGGCGTACGGTCCTGTTAAAGTAGGAAGCAGCCAACTCAACACCTCCCTCAAAGTTGGGGCATTGTTCATAAAGTCTTGGTATAGCACAGCGTTAAACATTCCTTTCACTGCAACTAAGGGGCCAAGCAGGACCCCTAAACAAGGTGTTGTTCCCTGAATCCAGTGGTGCCCTGTTATACACCATCGCTGTTATACACCAGACCCTTCAGATTGCACTTGGTCACATGACATACGGCTGCTCAGCCATGGAAACCCAGCGCATGAACATTTAGAATCTGTCCTGATGTTTCTGACAAAACCGTGCCTGTCATTGCAATCAAACCACCTGTGTGTCACTTCCTTCCAGCTTCTTTCACACACACACACACACACACACACACACACACACACACACACACACACACACACACACACAGAGGGAGAAAGAGAGCAGGAAAAGGAGAGAGGATAGGAGGGAAAACAGAAAGAGAGAGGAAAGGTTGGGTGAGGGGGAAAAAGGAAACATGGAGAGAACAAGAGGGAGGGAGGGAGCGGAAAGAGAAAAATAAAGGAGAGGGGGTGGACAGCAAACGCCCCAACAGTCGATGTTTGTCTGGACACGTCTCTACAAGTGAAACACAGAGGATGAACGTCCATTTGGGCCACCACACAAAATACCCTCGGGTTACCAATTTTAACTACCTTCTGACAGGACTAGTCACCACGGCCAGGGTGACTACCACAGACACAACACCGACGCAACACCAGGAAGTCAGTTTCAGTTTGGGGAAATGCAGGTGGGGGTGCGGGTGCTTCTTCTTTTGCTTTGGTGACCAACTTAAAGGTGTAATACCGCCACCGGGACTCACACTTGTGAGTCTGACAGAGGCCTTTTTGATAGCATCCTAGGGCGGGTACAGGTGCTCCAGAGGTGGCCTCGTCCTTATTTGGAAATGCAAACAGGAAGTGGGCAGCTGGGGACTGACCCGGCAGGTAAAAATAATACAGGGGTCTTTGAACATACCACAGGTACACAGACAGCGCCCCCTCTGGCCACAGAGGTAACTGACTTTTAAATGACAATCTCCAGCAAGAAAATGGCTCCTGTTGTTCACGTTGAAAGGTTTGTCATCGTCTCAGCTGTTTTTAGCCAGGCCACAGTGCTTAACTACGGTCCAGAGTTAAAGTCCAGCTCTTTACTGCTGACTCAGCAGCTTGGAATAACGCGTAACCCAAGGGAACGTACGCACCACACAGGTGAATTTCACAAGGCCTTACAATCCCAGATAAAATGAGTATTTTGTTTCGATGCACCAAGTTCTAAGAAAGTAGAAAGTTCCCCAACTGTTGTGGTTTCTTTCAGACTATTTTAAAGGCTATACAGAAGAACTGGTGTATATCCTCATTGGTGTTCCCAAGCTGTCCTGCTGGTTGTCCAAAGGTCAGAGTTTAATCTAGTTCTCTCATATTTCTACCATTTTCTCCATATTTGTTAGCTAGCTTGTGGAGTGATAAAGCACATACCATCTGGTTGTAGTATACAGTTGGGTGGGGACTGACACTATGATTTATTCCTTTCATTCCAGCTCTCATCTGACAAGAGTCGTTATGTCCATTACAACTCTCATGGGTTCGGTCTAAAGTTCCTTGGGGTCCTTTCATATGTTTTACAGGTCAATTTTTTCCACTTCTTTACAACCCACAGCCCCGCCAGATTTGAGACCAACTATCCTACAGCGCACGTTGAAGGCTTCTCTCTCATCCTTGATGGTGCTGTTGCACCTGGAACTCTTTAGTGAGCTCTTCTCAGGCCATTTTATGGTAAAGGCAAAGCCTCTTTTTCGAGTTTGTAGGGCTGATTTTATAGCTACGCAGTTGTTTTGCTCAGTGACTTAGATGCTCCGGTCTTAGCTAAACCTTGTTTAAGAACATGTAAATGCTGAGCTGTCATCCAAAATAAGCCCAAATTAAAGGCAAATGAGTGATGTGCTGCTGCTTCACCCCTAATTATAGGATGGAGGAGCATACAACATACAACAGTAAAGCACAATCGATCACTGCTAATGCTAACTAGCAGGGTTTGACCCTGATCAACCCCTGGGGTGAATTTGGAACGTTGAGGTCAAGGTGAACCATTTGAGGTCACGCTGCAGAAATTGTGAGAATGAGGAAGGGGCAGAAGCAGAGCCATTAAACTTTTGAGTGGCTTTGGTTGGTTGGAGGGGCAGATGCCAGGATGTGTTTATGCTGGGATGGTGCGGAGCTGGAAGATTACTCCTTCATTCTTCTAGGCTTAGGGTCCTAAGAGAGGACATGTTGTGCTGGCATTAAAATGTTACAAACCAAAATTTTAAATACACCTAGAGGACAGACCACAGCTTTTATTATATTTCTGGCAGAGATTTAATAATTCTTTTAGGAATTTCAAGTTTTACTCATTAAACAGTTTTAGTTGGGCTGCTGCTGTGGCTCTGACCTGTTATTAAAGCTTTTTTTTTGTAGACCACTGACCTAATTACTCCTTCATTAATATCTGTATGAGAAAAGCCTGTAAAAAGTACAAACCTTGTAACGTTTTTACTGCTCAAACTAATGTTCTTGACAAAACGTTCCATTGTTTTAATCATATTTGGGGTTTTTAAAGAGTTTTAGCTTGGGAGAGACAACAAAATAAAGCTGTGCAGGCATATTTGGTCAGTTTGAAGCTACACACTTAATAATTGTAACTCTGTAGGACTCAGAACTGACAGACTCACAGACTTTAAGGAAAGATGCATTTTAATATCATTCAATTAAATATTACCATACAATTCAATCTTTTTCAGTTCCAGACCAGGTGAGAGTGAATTATGCTTCTAAATATGAACATTTATGGTGATGCCAAATCATAGCCATAAGAAAATTATTTACAATTCAGTTCTCAGTGTGAATCCTTGAAATGGGCTTTTATATGAAGACTTCAGTCAAACCTGCGCAGCAACATACGTCCTAGTTTTGAACGTCCTGTGAGTGTTTCAGGACAAACACTTTTATAAAGCATCTAAACACCAAAGAAAGTCAATGTTTTTCAAGGCACTTACAATAAGATGAAGGGGGGGGGGGGGGGGGGGGGGGGGGGTAAAGCAAGTTCATATACATTTATCACACAGGTCCACGAGGGCCAATGACAGTGAGTGAAAAGGCACATCGCTGGATCAAATGAAGTAGTAAAATTCCTTAGCAAACATTAGGATCCATAAAGTGCATCACATGACCTTCACTCAGGCCTGGTTTGAGATGATTCAGCAGTAGCCAACTTGTTTTCAGAGGGCGAGACCAGTCGGTCCGATGCACCGGTACTTCATAGACCTCCGAAATATGGCTTTTAAGGATGGTCTAGGTCTGGAAACAGCAAATGGCACTGCTGTCACTGTTCTCAGGAGTGTGAGATGATCCCAGGCTGGGTTGGTGATAACATGCTGAAAGAATTAAGCAGAACCTCCCATCAGACCCACTCCCTTTACTTAACTCTGCCGTATCAGGTTTTAGGTGTCAATCACACAGCTCCCAAACAGCTGGAAATTTTCAAGGTTTCAGTATTAGCATGACAGTTCATGTCCAAACAACTCAGGTGCCACATGGTGGCGCTGTTCCGTCTACACAAACCGCTGAGATCAAATTAACTATCTGTTCTTTGACCCCTTTTTTCAGGATCTTGATGATTTTGTCTGGATATATATATGGAGGTACAAAGGTAAGGCCCCACCACACCCCAACATCTGGATTATCTTTTGAAATTCCAGCCATAATTCCCATAAGAAGTTACAGAGATTCTCCAGCAATGAATCTTCCATATGTGCCAGATCAAAGAGCCCAACAGGCACAGTATAGAGTTCCATGCGTGTCCATGAGCACTGATCTAAACAGGTGTTAACAGCTGTCTCACGCCCAGCAGCAGAAGCATGGGTTAAATTAAATGGAAAAAGAGCAAAACATATGCACGGCGAGGAGGATCAGCGCTTGGCTTTACTGTTCCCGCTTCCGATGGAAGGACTGGGTGACTTGGATGACCGGGGGGGAGACGCTGAGGGACGGCCCACACCAACAGGCGGACGCTGGCACTGGCAGGATCTCACATCTGTCACTACACAGAGAGCAGATGTGAGTTTTCAGTGTTGTAGCCACCAGAACATCACACCTCCACACCCCTGAATGCACAGAGGGTGTTTAGCAGAGACGTTAATGCAGCCGGAAACAAACCAGTCAACACACACACACACACACGCACACAGGGAGGCATCCAAACAGTGTTAGCTTTAGAGGAGAGTAAGGATGAAGCCCTGAAATCCTGGAAAAAACCCACACCCAGTGGGACAAACAGCATCCATGTGCCAAAACCAGCCCGTTAATCACATGTAGGGAACACACACTGGGTCGGGGACAGTCCAGTTTCAGATGGTCACATCAGTGCAGGCAGGACCGATTAGTTCAAGACCGACCGATGTGCCACCACTGTGTGTGACAGAGGAGAAAGTGAACTGAGCCTCACCTTCTGACCTCAAGGATTTTAAAACCAGATCTGATTATTTCAGGTGAATATGGACGCGACACAGGCAGCTCATGCACAGGAAGCGCCTGCGCACGTGAGCGCCCGGTTTTCCACATCACATCAGTCTGGTTTGAAGCACCTTGATAGCATCAAACGGCACATTTCCACTGAGAGGGGGACAGCAGCTAACTAACAGGGGGTGCGTGTTACTGAGCAGAAAGAGCTTGCAGCTTCCCGAGCTTCTCTGTCAAATACCTGGCACGCTTTCAGATCGGGGCAGCGCTGCTGTGAGACGTAGAGGGAGAAAGAAGGAAGGCGTCATTTCAAAAGAACTCAAAATCAGGAAAAAGCAAGAAAAGAATCACAGAAAAATCCTGTCAAGAATCACTAACGGCGAGATGCAGTCCGTTTAATACGTGGGCCGATCGTGTCCTGAGCTGGTGCATAAACAATAATTACAGATCCGACTCGATCACGTCATCAGGCCGGGATGCAAAACCATTTCTGAAGGTTTTGACGCGTTCAGAGTCACAGTAAGAACTTCCGAGCCCATGAAGGAACAGACAACGCCGGCAGGGTCGGCTCTGGTGCACAATCTGCAGCCTGACAAACATTGATGAAACCTGCAATAAAGTGAGATGTGAGTGAAACCATGTGTGAAGGGGAGGAAAGCTGATCTGAGCCAGTTTAGACCGCTGCATCTTTGTCTGGTTTGATTAGGAAACATTTGGAAAATCCCCCATAATGCCCCATCAACGCGGTTCCTTTGGAGGATCAGCCAGGCATCCTGTCCTTTGTTCGGTGTTGTTCTCAAATATTAAAAAGGAGTTTTTAAAAACCTCATTTGACTTTTATAGCTGAAGTTTACTGTCGTGGTTAGAAACAGCCACAAGAATCTTCAGCTGCACGGAGGAGGCCTGTTTGAATCCTACTGTAGAGAGCGTGTGTGTGTGTGTGTGTGTGTGCGTGCGTGCGTGCGTGCGTGCGTGCGTGCGTGCGTGCGTTTTACCCAGTGTCGTCGGCCATATCCTGGTCAGCCTCAGCAGCAGATGATTCCACATCCACACTGCTCTCACTGCCTGGACCTGACAGACCACATGTAGAACCTGGACTCACGTTCTCACCGCTGCAAAACACACACACGCACACACACACACACACACACACACACACACACACTTATTGAATCAAGTGTGCTCCACATCAGCAGCATACCGTGCCTTGCGAAAGTATTCGGCCCCCTTGAACCTTGCAACCTTTCGCCACATTTCAGGCTTCAAACATAAAGATATCAAATTTAAATTTTTTGTCAAGAAAACAACAAGTGGGACACAATCGTGAAGTGGAACGATATTTATTGAATAATTTAAACTTTTTTAACAAATAAAAAACTGAAAAGTGGGGCGTGCCCCTTTACTTTCAGTGCAGCAAACTCACTCCAGAAGTTCAGTGAGGATCTCTGAATGATCCAATGTTGTCCTAAATGACTGATGATGATAAATAGAATCCACCTGCTCTGTGACAGTCTCAGGGTTCTGTTTAAAGCGCAGAGAGCATCATGAAGACCAAGGAACACACCAGGCAGGTCCGAGATACTGTTGTGGAGAAGTTTAAAGCCGGATTTGGATACAAAGAGATTTCCCAAGCTTTAAACATCTCAAGGAGCACTGTGCAAGCAATCATATTGAAATGGAAGGAGTATCAGACCACTGCAAATCTACCAAGACCCGGCCGTCCCTCCAAACTTTCATCTCGAACAAGGAGAAAACTGATCAGAGATGCAGCCAAGAGGCCCATGATCACTCTGGATGAACTGCAGAGATCTACAGCTGAGGTGGGAGAGTCTGTCCAGAGGACAACAATCAGTCGTACACTGCACAAATCTGGCCTTTATGGAAGAGTGGCAAGAAGAAAGCCATTTCTCAAAGATATCCATAAAAAGTCTCGTTTAAAGTTTGCCACACGCCACCTGGGAGACACACCAAACATGTGGAAGAAGGTGCTCTGGTCAGATGAAACCAAAATCGAGCTTTTTGGCCACAATGCAAAACGATATGTTTGGCGTAAAAGCAACACAGCTCATCACCCTGAACACACCATCCCCACTGTCAAACATGGTGGTGGCAGCATCATGGTTTGGGCCTGCTTTTCTTCAGCAGGGACAGGGAAGATGGTTAAGATTGATGGGAAGATGGATGGAGCCAAATACAGGACCATTCTGGAAGAAAACCTGTTGGAGTCTGCACAAGACCTGAGACTGGGACGGAGATTTATCTTCCAACAGGACAATGATCCAAAACATAAAGCCAAATCTACAATGGAATGGTTCACAAATAAACGTATCCAGGTGTTAGAATGGCCAAGTCAAAGTCCAGACCTGAATCCAATCGAGAATCTGTGGAAAGTGCTGAAGACTGCTGTTCACAAACGCTCTCCATCCAACCTCACCGAGCTCGAGCTGTTTTGCAAGGAAGAATGGGCAAGAATTTAAGTCTCTCGATGTGCAAAACGATAGAAACACACCCCAAGCGACCTGCAGCTGGAATTGGAGCAAAAGGTGGCGCTACAAAGTATTAACGCAAGGGGGCCGAATAATATTGCACGCCCCACTTTTCAGTTTTTTATTTGTTAAAAAAGTTTAAATTATTCAATAAATTTCGTTCCACTTCACAATTGTGTCCCACTTGTTGTTGTTTCTTGACAAAAAATGTAAATTTGATATCTTCATGTTTGAAGCCTGAAACGTGGCGAAAGGTTGCAAGGTTCAAGGGGGCCGAATACTTTCGCAAGGCACTGTAACTTTGATCTCGCCTGGTGCCCGAGAACCCTGGTGAGACTGGATAGTGATGGGAGCAGTTAAAGCAGGAAAGGTCAAAGGTGATCTTTTCTGTAGGTGCGGAGAGGTTTAATAGAGCTGGAAAGCTTGGCTCATACAGGAGTTCTGGACTTTCTCACGTCCGGACCAGCATTGTTGCTGTTCCGCCCACCTCAGGGAAACGAACAGCTGTCACGGTTCTTTATGAGACTGAGACGTTAGTCGGGCTGGAGGAGGTGTGGACACTTCAAACATCAGTCAACTCTACACAAAGCAGGCAGCTAAACCCCAGAGGACGAGGACGCCAGTTCTTTGGAATGCCCACTGAATTTGCCCATTGTAGTTGACATTAAAGGTGGAAAATCTGGCATGTTCTCCTTTTTGCCATCACAAGAACGTTAACAGGAAGGATGTAGAGGTGTGGTCTCACTTCACATGCTTCTCCAGCAGCAGGATGGCCTGCTCCCGCTCCTCCAGCCTCATTTTCAAGTCGTCGATCTCCTTCTGCTTCTCCAGCAGCTCCTTCTGGAGGCGACAATTGCTCTCCTCCAGCGTCTCGCAGAACGCCTGTGGAGAACGGACATCACAGAGGTGAAGGGGAACAGCAGAGCTTCGTCCAGCCGCTCTTCCGTGAGCCAAACAGGAGGCTGCAGCTGTCAACCATCAACACGTTTCCTAGTGGCAGGAAAGGTGACCGGGTTAATCCTGAGCCTAATAACAGCCCTTAAGGGACTTGATGGGAGCCAAGCTGAGGTCCAGCTGCTGCTGCTGTTTGATTTTGTCTGTTGCATCACAGAAAGCCATCGCTACCTCAGGCACGGAAGCCTGGGTCACAAGCTAATAAATGGCTGTTGGCTACTGAACTCGATGCGTCTCGGATCTGCTGCGATGAGCAGAAAGTGTATAAATGTTGCATAAAGGAGCAAAAGCCTCATTGCATGTAGCGGAACATTTATGTTCATAGTGTTTGTCTTGCCAGCCTCAGGCTGACGACGCTGCTGTGGGAACATCAGCACTTGTACATACTCACCCGGCTCTCTTCCAGACTGTCAAAAGGTCCAGGAGGGTCATCCAGGCACAAAAACTCCCTCACCGCCAGGCTGCCAAAGACAAACAACTGGTCAGTCCCAGCAAGATGCTGAGATCAAACCTGGACGTTGTTGTTGGTGCAGAGAGTGGAGGCAAGCAAGGACGAACACACACTGGTGACAAACCGTTTTCACACTGGGTTTCTATCTAATGTCCCGTGATATTACGCTGGAGACCAGAGACAGTGAAGACATCCGTCTCTTCCTGTGCAGACCACTGTGGTGCAGCACCACCGGGACTCAAAACTGCCAGGGAGGGCTCAGGGACGTACCAGTGGCAGATGTCCTTATGTGCAATCAGGTTCTGTAAAAAGGCCTGCAGACCCAGCTGTCGGTCCTCCAGGAAGCTGCTGTCGTAGTTGTCTTTGAACCAGCGCTTCGGCGGAAGGGACAGGCGAAACCCGGGGAACATGTCCTTCAGCTGCAACACACGCCACGTTCAGACCCACAAGATTAAACACGCGGCAGCGCTCTGGTTCATCAGACTTGTGATCAACCGGAATAACCGGATCTAATAAAGACATGACATGAAAACTTCAGCCCACATCAGCCAACCTCTGGACTAGTGACTAAAATCTGCCCGTGTTTTGCTAAATAGTCCCGACGGCCTGAGTTAATCTGTTTTGCCGAGTTTGCTGAGTTAATGCCGTTTGTCTCTGCAGGAAGTTACTCGTCTGCATTTCTGGGTTCATCCAGATCAAACTGATTTGAGACATCCTGAAAGCAGGTGAAGAAGCCTGACAGCAGGGAGGCAGGGGCTTCGTTCCCGCCATGTCTGCGTCTGTTTCCTGGCCCACAGAGGCGGCGCACCGCCTCCAGACCAACCATCCAGACCAACCATCCAGCCGGCCTTTCAGCCTCTTGGACAGCTGATGTGCAGCAACAACAGGATGCTGCTTCTTGCTCTTCATCCTGCACTTCCTCCGGTTTCCTGCGGGAGAACAGAACCCCTTCTATGGAGAACCCCTCCTCCATTACGTGTGCCAGGAACGAGAATTCACGAAAGATTCCCTGTTCACATGGAAAAGGTCAAACATCTGTGTGGACAGATGAAGACAGCGCAGAAGACAGAGCGGGACAAACAGAGCGGGACAAACAGCCGTTGCGTTGCCGTGTCTGCTAAGCAAAGACTTTGTGGTTAACTCCAAAGTTAAGCTAGGAGGTGTATTCAGAAGTTGGATTCTTTCTAGGGTAACTTTAATAGTTTGCAGCACTTTCCATCTGTTCCACATCCTCCTTCACATGCGTATGCTACATGTCCATAGTGTCCTGACTGGTCCTCTGTTTCCCCTCACTGTCTCCAGCCCGTGGGTCATTTGGAAACAGAGAGCATCTTTGTGCAGCTCTGATCTATGATACTGTGCGCTCAAAAATAAAGCACAGCGTGCTGAGCACATGAGTGTGTCTGCAAATAGATGACAAAGGAAGCTTTGAGACAGGCCACAGGGACGGTGGGTCAGGCTGCCCGGACGGACGGACGGACGGACGGACGGACGGACGGACGGACGACGCACCTTATCGTTGAGTCTGGAGAAGTCTGTGTACCTCCTAAAAACAACCCAGCTCTCGTCTGGCGTCTTTCTGACCAGGACCTTAAACACCTGTGAGGAGACAACGCAGCAAATCTTCAGGTTACTGTATCTTCACACACAGACCAAGACGGTGCTGACGCGTAACGATCACATCAAACTCCTCTTCGACGTGTACGATGACATCATACCGTGAATTTGGCTCTCTCCTCCATCACCTCGTACCCCAGCAGAGTGGGGGTGATTGGCCTTTCCTCCTCGTGCCGACTCCTCACTGGTTCTGAAATGGACCGAGGACAGCTGGAGTACTCCACAGACGGCTCCGTAACCCCGTTCACCCTGGCCCGTGTCACGTGGCTTTGGGGGGGCGGTGGCGTCCTGCTGCGGCTGCCTCGGCCCGTGGAGCGGGACTGGCGCAGAAAAGCCCCACATCCACCGCCGTGGTCCTCCCGGGCTGCTCTGGCGATGGGCGAAGAGGACGGGCTGCCGGAGACGCTGCCCAGCGACGAGGCGCGCTGAGGCCGTCTGACTTTGCCGCTACCTCCGGACAAGGTCTTGTCCATGGGCACGGGGACGGGCACGAAGGGCGACGCCATCCCAGCTGCTGCACCACCAACTATGACCACCACCGAGATACACCTGGGTGTCTCAGGGGTGCAGGAGGAACCTGGGGGGCTGGATTTTAAAGAGACAAACAATATTTTCAGCACTATTTGAGGTGTAAAACAGACACAATCTGATATAAATGAAGCCAACTCAGAGGCCTTCTGAATTATTGACTCGGGCTACATTTCATCCATAATTTAAGGATCTGAACATGATGTGCACAAACCATGATGGAGGATCCGTGCTCATCTACGTTCATTCAACGTCATCTGTCCGCCTGAATGAATGAATATTGGTTTTAAAATGAAAGGATCGTGGTTTTCATGGAAGATCGAAATGGAACGACTGAAACATGCTGGCAGGAATCCACCCGCAACTCTTTCAATGTTAAACTGCAAAGTTGGGAAGGTCACGACAGATAAGAAAATGCAACCTTGTAACGAAACTATGCACCGCTTTTCCAGCCAAACTAAGCTGGTAACCACTCCGGAGTGAAAGTAGTCATAAAATCTCGGCGACCTTTAGCTTCAAATGAAACTGTCCCTGCGCACATTCGGCTAACTAATGTTTGAAATGAGACGCGTTTTCAACATTAGTATCTATTGACAGTTTGTTTGTCCTTCGATTGCATCGTAATTCGGCATCCCACTGATAATATTGAGCGGCAGGAATCATTTTTGAGATACAACTGGCGAGTTCTGTAGCACTTTAGAGACGCCGGGATCACATTACCTTCACTTTAGCTCGGAAGCTAGGACGGGCAGCCGACGTGGGCAAACCAAGGATGAGGCACAATAACAAGGACTCCCCGCTGAAGTACGCTTAGAATTCTCTCTCAGCTAATTTTCATACGCCTTAAAACGATCTTTAACTGCCCTGGTGATATTTATCCACGTCTCTCTTGCTTCTCCTTTCCATTCATGTTAGCTGGCCTCTCTTGGGTTCCGCAGTGTGACCAGGCGGGGGCGCTGTTTTACCATAGTAGTGATGGGGAGTCTCATGACCGGCGGGCTCATGATCAGGACGCACAAGCGCCACAAAAAGAGCCCCCCTAGATCTATACTATTTAAATGTATGCATTACAAAGGAATATATTCAATAAAATCATCAGCTAAAATAACACCACTATCAAGCAAACAGCTGATATTTCCAAACACAAAGATTAGCAACAGGCATGAGGACCACATCCGCCAGATAAACCTGTTCTTTTGTTGGTTCCTGGTTCGTGAAGTTGGTGCAACTTTTGTTTTCTATAGCAGCAGCAGTCCCGTCATTATGCCCTCTGAAGTAATGCATAACCCTGAAATGTCTGCTGATAATCTTTTGCATTATGGTCAGTGATTGAAGCATACAAGACATATAATATTTTCCATTTTTGCACCACTGTAGCCATTCCATTGTAGACAGGGGTCAGCTGGAACACTGTGAAACAGAAGGAAACAGCTCTTTCCCATATTATCAATATTTCCTCCTGCCTGTCACTGTTTGATTAAATCTTCCAATCAGTTCCTGGTTTCTGCCCCAGCAAATGTTCAACGAGGTTTCTGTTCTGTCAAATTCAAACAATTATGCGAAGCAGTTCACCATTAAGTTGCCAACACACACAGGGAGTAGTCACTAAACCAGTGCAGGACGTGACTTGGCTGCAGTAAGACACTAAACTGGCGTTGCCATGGCAGCCAAACTACGGAGATATTCTCCTGTTTGGGACGTGGTGTAATTCCCGGTTCCACCAGACGGGGCGCACACGCCGCTAGAACACCTCTCGGCCTGTAGTCACCCGCTTTGGGTGGAGACGTTGCCAGAGATCAGACAGTCAGCCTAATAACACCCGTGTGAATCACAAGGTTGAAGTGGAGCGGGATGAACCTGTTGGTGGGCCTTCGCTTCGATTGTTTTGGCTTTTTGCACAGACCAGGTGAATCGGAGCCTGAACTGGTTCATTGGCGGTCCAGCGCAGCGTGAAGACTGGACTGTGGAAGAACAAGGAACGCGGTGTGGCTGCAGCATCTGTCTGCATCTGCAGAAGGCAGCCAACGTCCCTCACTCCTCTGTTTATTCACAAGAGCAAAGACACCCAAAATCTACCCAGCAGGTTGAAATACAGACATCACACGTACAAAAGGGACCTCAGCTCATTTCTGTAGAGGAGCAGTGCACACTGAACTTTGCTCTCTTCATTTGTGAGGAAACATCAAAGGGGAACACTATCATCTAAATTTTTGGGTGGGGGGGGGCTTTATTGTGCTGCTGGGCGCATTAGGAAAGCGTCTGAGTTAGGTGGGGTCTGTGATGTTCACAGTTTTGTCTGCAATACATCCAAATTCAAACCAGCCAGCTGTGTTTCTGGTTTCTCTGCTGAGAGAAGTTTTCGGGTTCTGCAGACGTTCCTGGATTTTATCGATGCTGGCTTGAGATTAAATTATCACCAATATTCTTACCTGGGATACCTTTACATTACACTTGAATAATGTAAAGTATGACGCATGCTTTAATTCCCTCGTACAGTCATTTAATGCAACTTTATCCACCTTTATCTCCTCTTGCCTCATATTCTATTAAAACTATTACACTATTAAACGTAACATTTTCAGTTGCTGACTTATTTCTGAGTTGCTTCTATATGTTACCTTCATACCAATCCTGCCTTGTATTGAGGAAATATCTCAACGCGTACGACTCCTGGCCAACTGCTTCACACCAGGACTCGATGCCATAACCTGACACCAGGATTGTGCATCAACAGGCCCAGTAATGAGCTTTCTCCCACACCACAACCTGGAAATGAGACAAGTGGGTGTGGAGCCTGGCACCATCAGGAGTTTTTTATAGAGGAACTGTAACTTATCCTGTCTGGATGTGCAAGCTGGCAATATTTCGCCGTCTAGGTGGTGTAACGGCTGCCTGTGAGGAAAACAGGCGTCCACATGTCCCCTTTCATGCACGTTCCACTTTGCTACATCGTATCTGCATAGAGAAGACTAGTTGGGCTCACCTGGATCCTTCTGTGTTGTCAGTGAACATTTGTTGAAGTCAAAAACATCTTGTTTTGTAGCTGCGCTGAGGTGATGCTTGGCTTCATTCGACTGAACATAGTTCTATGCTATCCTCAAGCACACCTCTTTAACCCGAGTACCTGAGCTTTAGCGAGGACTTTACACAACGATCAATGATTTTGTTTTTGATTTGCCAAAATCAGATGCTTGCTCGTGCCCTGCAGCAGCAAACACTGGAGCTTGAGTACTTTTACACTTCTGTGTGAGATGGAGGTTGTCCTAAAATGCTGACCATTCACGTCTGTCTGAAGACCCAAATTACATAAAATTTTGAACAGGTGGCAAAAGACATCTGGCACAAAGCAGCTGGTCTCACATAGAGCAAAGGATGCTAGGTAACATCAAGATGGTTTCAGTTGGTTTCTCCTCCTTTTTTGGTTGAATGTTTCATCATGACAGGTGACATCATCGAACAGACTCTTCCCACATCTGAACTCAAGTTGCTGTGATAAAACTAAAGTGACGCCGCCTTCAAAAGTCTTCCTGTCACGATTCAGCAGCGGAACACTCCTCATCTTCCTGAAGACAAGTACAGGTAAGTCGGTGATTTGGAAAGGTAAATGCCTTCATTTAGGAGAACAACTAATGGACACTCCCTTTGTGTTCAGGAAATATGGCAGCACCATCTCCTCTCTGCAAGGCCAACACCTCCTTCTCCCTGGCTCTGTTCAGAAAGCTGAGTGATAATGACACCACTGCAAACATCTTCTACTCTCCCTTCAGCATCTCCTCAGCTCTGGCTATGGTGCTGCTGGGGGCCCGAGGCAACACGGCTGCACAGATGTCAGAGGTACACCACTCAAACCCTGCAGCTGTGGACAAAACTAGCAGCAGCAATCCAGGTTACCACACAGGGTCAAACCTGGGGCTTTCTTATGCTCAAATGCTAAAGTGACGCCACACCTTAGGACATCTGTGTGCTGCAAATGAAGGCGTTGCAGAGGCAGAGCAGGTCTCTGTGGTGGGTGAGGTGTGGCTTCTGGCAGATTCCTGGCTGAACATGTCACCTGAATGAGGGAGGCCTCGCTCCCCCCACGCTCTGCAAGCTACTGTTGTGACATGTGATTTTTGCTTGTGCAGAATACAGTAAACTGGATGATCGGTCTCAGCCACCTGATGCAGCTGGATTATCATCTGGCGCTGCGATCGGGTCACGGACAGCGAGGAGCTTTCACCTGACCTGTTTTAATGGAATTTTGAGCTTGTTCTAATGGTGAACTCTCCTTGAAGGGTTCAGCCTTGCAGTGGGTGTGTGACAGTGGGTGTTATTGTAGCAGGTAATCACCAGAACATCCAGTTGTGTGAACTGGTTTGGTATAACTTGATCTTTAAGCAGCTTCTAGAGAAATACTGTGATCTCAGCAATATCTTAACATGAAGTTGCAAATGATTTTCATGATTACAGACGTGTCTCTGTTAATCAGTATTAGCTCCTTGGGACAGATAATAGAAATTGGCTGTTCATTCTTTAAGAATGGCCACTTTTTTTCAGTTGCAAACAAATTCCCATTTAAAAACTCTGGACCTCAGTGACTTCAGTCGGTCAAAGTTCTTAGCTTGAGTTGTGACGTAATCAATATAGAGTACAGTCAAAGATTGGGTGTGGTTCCACTCCCACAGCTTGACAGCCCTCATTGTCAATGGAAATCTTTAGGAAGCTCCATAGCGGCTACATACTTTGTGATATAACGGTCATTGTTACAACATTTTATGATGTGGTGGGTAATATCCTATTCAAAGACAATTCATTGAGCTTCATTTATCATCTAATACCTGTACAACAAGAAGAAGATTCTGTTTTGTTAAATATGACAAACCACCAGTTGCCTTTATAGGTCCTCTACTTCACTGAGGCAGAGATGCCAAAAGATGCAGAGCAACAACAACAACAGCAGCAACAACAACAAATGAGGCTGCCAGACTTTCTGAAGGTGGTAAAAGACACCAACTAAGATGTGGTTTACTAACTGGAATGCTTCTTTATTGGCACTAACGGCCTGGGTGATGCTTTCTGGTGTGGGGACTCCTCTGAATGTGAGAATTCAAAGGGAAATTTGGCTTTTCTCTTGCTGTTCCAACCTGGATATGGAAGAAAACAGCAATAGAAGACAGAACCCTGGTTCTTCAGTTGTGTTGACTGAAGGTGGACAGGTTAGGGGGAGAGGAAAGTCCACCTGGCTTTTGCAGTTTTCTTCCACTTTATAGTAGCTCTTGGGAATTCAGCCCATGTTCGGATGGTGTGTCTAAAAATTGGTGTTTAAACAATGCAAATGTTGATTCTCCTGCATAAAGGCGTCCATCGCTATGAGGTGTAACATAATTAAATAGTCGCTAATCGCACTGTCTTGTTGTCTCCACAGAGCTTGAAAACGAAAGGTCTGGAGGACGACGTCCACGTCAGCTTCAGCCAGCTGCTGAACGAGCTCCACAAGGAAAATGCTCCGTACGCCCTCAGCATTGCCAACAGACTGTACGGGGAACAGTCCTACCAGTTTGTTGAGGTGTGTGGGGCAGCCTGAAAGGCTGTAGTTTATTGTGTGGATGATGGAGCACAACCAGGCAGCTGATTGGCTGCAGAGGTATTGAAGAAGAGAATGCTCTTGTTTGATAGAAAGTGTAACTGTTTTGGTGCTTCCAGGATTTCTTAGGAAGCACCAAGAAGCACTACAGAGCAGAGCTGGAGTCTGTGGATTTCCGTGCTGCAGCAGAGACGTCACGCAGCAACATCAACAGCTGGGTGGAGAAACAAACAGAGGGTGGGTTTATGCACTCTCGTATATCTGAGTCACACTACAAATATAAAACATCCTCAAACTGTCCTGTAGGTAAAATTAAGGATCTTCTGGCAAAGGGGATTGTGACCGGTGACACCAGGTTGGTGCTGGTCAACGCCATCTACTTCAAAGGCAACTGGGACAAGCAGTTCAAAGAGAACGCCACCAGAGATGCAACATTTCACATCTCCAAGGTAACCGTGTTCAAGTAGTGCCACCAGCTGTGTGGAATGAAACAGCAGTCAGGCACCAGTACAGTATTTAATCTGTGGTTATTTGCCATTAAAAGAGCAAATGTTTCAGACTTGTTTGATTCAGGCACCTTTACTTTTCCAGTTTGTGTTACAACACTGACAACAGTCCTGCGATGAACAGGACCCTTCTTGTCACCCTGAAAGGGAAAAAGCAGTTCAAAAGATAATTTAAAATTGGAATGCTTATCTCTGTAGCTTTTATTGGTTTTCAAATCACTTTTGGGGGGCACAATATACACTTGTGTTTTCCATTTTGCACAAAGTCGTGTTTAACAGTGCAGTGGACAGAAAAGGCTTGTAAATGAAAACCGGAAACGTGTCAGCTGCCGTTACAGTTTCAGCACATCTCTGCCAGCGCTGCACATGTCGAGACTTCAGTTTTTCCCCCATTCTTCTTTGGAGATCATTCAGATGGAATTGTGAGATGCAATGAAGCAGAAAACCTCCAGTTACAAAACCAATCCTTTCTTCACTTTCTCTGTCCCTGCTGGATCAGGGCTGGTGTGTTTCCTTTGATGTGCAGGGTACGTTTCCTCCACTGGTAGCGTTGCTCCTCTGAGCACCTTCTTCCCTTATCTGGCTTGTGCCAGCGTAATAGTTCAGCTCTATAGGAACGAACCCTTCTGTGAACCTCCTCACAACATTATCCCTGAGCCGTCTGGTGGTTTCCTTGGACTTCCTGATGATATTTGTTCCCTCCGCGGCCCTCACTAGACAGATGTGTCTACAGTATATTGAGATTGAAGGTGGAAGCACAGGTGGACTCCATTTACGTAACTAGGTGCCTCCTGTAGGCAGTTGGATGGACTGGAAGTTATTGTCTTACACGTGCACACCAGCCTTTTCAGATCTTTCTGTGAAAGAAACCAAGAGTTTCTCCTGAATTTAGGATATTTTTTATCGGATTTTTACATTTTACATTTAATTTAAGGGATGTGTCAGAAATCTTAACATGGAGTTTGTATTGGAGTTATAAAGGGAGACTAAATAAACAACAGCATTATTTTAAAAGTTTTACCGACACTCGTTGACAGAACTCCTCCAAGCCAGTGAAAATGATGAACCAGACATCCAAGTTCCCCTTTATCTTCATCTCTGAAGCCAACTGCCAGGTAGTCAATTCACTTATAAGATTCTGGTTATAACTGTATCTTTCACATAATAATGGAGAGTGTTTGTTGTGTTTAGGACACAAATTGAGCAGATTTAAGGTTTTCTCTGTCCCCTGGACAGGTCCTGGAGCTGCCTTATGTTGGAAAGGAGCTCAGTATGCTGATCTTTCTCCCCGAACAAATAGAGGACAGCACCACAGGCCTTGAGAAGGTGGGACACTCAAACGTTCTGTTGGACATGAAAGTTAAGCTTAATGGATAAATGATTCATGTCCACTCTCAGCTGGAGAAGCTGCTGACCTATGACAACTTCATGGAGTGGACTCGTCCAGACATGATGGATGTAGTCGAAGTCCAGGTGGGTCTGCCACGGTTCAAGATGGAGGAGAAATGTAACATGAAGAACATCCTGGTCAGCATGGGCATGGTGGATGCCTTTGATGTAGCCGCGAGCGACTTCTCTGGTAGGAGACTTTCTCCAAAGAGCCTTTTCAGAAGAGACAAGCCATCATATTAATGGGAAATATTCTCTTTCCCTCTGACTGACAGGCATGTCTCCAGCCAATGACCTGGTCCTGTCAGAAGTGATTCACAAAGCTTTTGTGGAAGTCAATGAGGAGGGAACTGAGGCTGCTGCTGCCACTGGTGTTGTCATGAATCTCCGCAGTGCAAGACCCTCTGAGAGATTCTATGCAGACCATCCTTTCCTCTTCTTCATCAGACACAACCCCTCCAGGAACATTCTGTTTGCTGGTAGATATTGCTCTCCTGAGTGACCACTGAACCTTTAGGATGGTGGTGAACCACCTGTGCAGAGGTTTTAACTGCTTTATCTGCAGACTCCATTCCTGTTATCATGCTTCAGTAAATACGTCTTTGTCTTTGTGCCTTCTGGACCTTTTGATTGTTGCACTACTGGCATTTTGCACTGATATTGAGAAACAAATTCATTTAATTTACATCTGGTGTGCCTCTGCCAATCAAAGTCAGTCCTTTTATTGACTTGCTAACATTATTTCAAGGGTTTGTAATAATCACAGATGTGTAACACGGCCTTTAAACCTAAAAATAAAGACATGGAAAAGCTTCTACAGGCTATTGTGTGATGAGATGCATCTAGAGCGTCGCAGGTGTTCGGCTGGATCCCAGGTGAGAGCAGCTGGTGAGGTCAGCCTGCTACGATTAAATTTTTCCTGTTTGTAATGTGTTTTATGATTGGGTAAATAATGTTAATAAAATAAAAAGTGATATTGTTATTTAACACCACACTTAAAAATTAACAAAATAGACGCTTGACGTTTATTTCAATGTCGATTCATTGATTGCATATCGAAAAGGTATTTGCGGACCGCCTCGGCTTCCGTAGTTTAGTCATTGACAATAGTTGTGGACATAAACAGAGCAGGAATAACATGAAATTGTGGCCAGGTGGCAAATGAAATATCTTAATGTTTTAAAAATTCTGCTACACACAGCGGCTGTCTGCTAATAAAGCAAAGGATGCTGGGTAAAATCAAGATAGCGCCCGCCAGTGTTTTCTTCTTCTCCTTCTACGTCTTTTTCTTCTTCTTTTCTAAAATCTACCGCCATGACGGGAGACGTCATCGATCCGACCACGCCCACTTCGAAAGTCGCATCCCTGGGAAAAAACTAAAGTGACGCCGCGTCTTCCTGACACGGTTCAGCAGCAGAACACTCCTCATCCTCCTGAAGACAAGTACAGGTAAGTTGGTGATTTGGAAACTTACAAGACAGTTTCTACTGAAAGCGATATATTCTCTGTTTCTCCAGTGGTCGAGCCTGTTTAGTTCGTAGGAATTCTTGTGCCTTCATTTCGTAGAACAACTAATGGACACTCCCTTTGTGTTCAGGAAATATGGCAGCACCATCTCCTCTCTGCAAGGCCAACACCTCCTTCTCCCTGGCTCTGTTCAGAAAGCTGAGTGATAATGACACCACTGCAAACATCTTCTACTCTCCCTTCAGCATCTCCTCAGCTCTGGCTATGGTGCTGCTGGGGGCCCGAGGCAACACGGCTGCACAGATGTCAGAGGTACACCACTCAAACCCTGCAGCTGTGGACAAAACTAGCAGCAGCAATCCAGGTTACCACACAGGGTCAAACCTGGGGCTTTCTTATGCTCAAATGCTAAAGTGACGCCACACCTTAGGACATCTGTGTGCTGCAAATGAAGGCGTTGCAGAGGCAGAGCAGGTCTCTGTGGTGGGTGAGGTGTGGCTTCTGGTAGATTCCTGGCTGAACATGTCACCTGAATGAGGGAGGCCTCGCTCCCCCCCACGCTCTGCAAGCTACTCAGAATCAGAAGAATCAGAAGCAGGTTTATTGCCATTGTTCATGTAATACACAGTATTACACAAACTAGGAATGTGTCATGGTGTGACGCTGCGACAATCAACATAAAGAAGACCACACTAGAATAAGTTAAATAAAATAAAATAAGACAAAATAAGATAAGACATATATACATTATATACATAAATAGTAGGTGGTAAGAGGTATGTGGTAAGAAATAGTGCAGGTCCAAGCAGGAGTAATGTATTGTTCGTGAGTCCGGCTGGCTGCTGTTCATGGTGCTTAGTGATGAGTCACTTGGTGTTCAGCAGCCTGATGGCAGAGGGGAAGAAGCTGTTCGTGTAGCGGGAGGTTTTGGTCCGAATGGACCGTAGTCTCCTGCCTGAGGGGAGGGGGGGAAAACAGTCCGTGACCAGGGTGGGAAGGGTCAGGCCGTGATCCGACGTGCACACCTCCGGGTCCTGGAGATATACAGGTCCTGGATGGATGGAAGCCTGCAGCCCATCACCTTCTCGGCAGCGCGCACGACGCGCTGCAGCCTCAGTCTGTCCCTGGCGGTGGCACCAGCGAACCACACGGTGATGGAGGAGGGGAGGATGGAGGAGGTGAGGATGGAGGAGGGGAGGATGGACTCGATGATGGCCGTATAAAACTGCGCCAACATCCTGGGAGGCAGTTTGAGCTTCCTCAGCTTCCGTAAGAAGAACATCCTTTGCTGGGCCTTCTTGATGAGGGAGCTGATGTACTGTTGTGACATGTGATTTTTGCTTGTGCAGAATACAGTAAACTGGATGATCGGTCTGAAAATTTAAAGGGAAATTGACTTCTGTTCTTCATCACTTGTTGCTCTAAACTGGATATGGAACCAAACAGTTGTTGGGGATTCAGTTATTTGAACAATTCTACATTCATATTAAAACATTTTCAAGGTTATGTGTTGGTGGGACTGTGTGTCTCCACAGAGCTTGAAAACGAAAGGTCTGGAGGACGACGTCCACGTCAGCTTCAGCCAGCTGCTGAACGAGCTCCACAAGGAAAATGCTCCGTACGCCCTCAGCGTTGCCAACAGACTGTACGGGGAACAGTCCTACCAGTTTGTTGAGGTGTGTGGGGCAGCCTGAAAGGCTGTAGTTTATTGTGTGGATGATGGAGCACAAGCAGGCAGCTGATTGGCTGCAGAGGTATTGAAGAAGAGAATGCTCTTGTTTGATAGAAAGTGTAACTGTTTTGGTGCTTCCAGGATTTCTTAGGAAGCACCAAGAAGCACTACAGAGCAGAGCTGGAGTCTGTGGATTTCCGTGCTGCAGCAGAGACGTCACGCAGCAACATCAACAGCTGGGTGGAGAAACAAACAGAGGGTGGGTTTATGCACTCTCGTATATCTGAGTCACGCTACAAATATAAAACATCCTCAAACTGTCCTGTAGGTAAAATTAAGGATCTTCTGGGAAGTGATGATGTGACCGGTGACACCAGGTTGGTGCTGGTCAACGCCATCTACTTCAAAGGCAACTGGAACAAGCAGTTCAAGGAGAACGCAACCAGAGATGCAACATTTCACATCTCCAAGGTAACCGTGGTCAAGTAGTGCCACCAGCTGTGTGGAATGAAACAGCAGTCAGGCACAAGTACAGTATTTAATCTGTGGTTATTTGCCAATAAAAGAGGAAATGTTTCAGACTTGTTTGATTCAGGCACCTTTACTTTGATTGTTTGTGTTACAACACTCACAACTGTTACATGTAATTCATCCACTTCTGCATATTATCATTCCTGTCAACATTTGTGCAGGAAATGCTGGAAAAGTGTAGAAAAGAGTCAGAATTTCTCCTGAATTCAAACTATTTTTACCAGATGTTCACATTTTTAAATGTTATTTAAGGGATATGTCGGAAAACGTGTATCGGAGTTAAGGGGAAAATACTTTCTTAATTTCTTTTCAGCAGCATTCATTTAAAAGCTTTACACACTCTTTTTGACAGAATTCCACCAAGCCGGTGAAAATGATGCACCAGACATCCAAGTTCCCCTTTACATTCATCCCTGAAGCCAACTGCCAGGTAATTTATTCAGGAAAATGATCAATTAATGCAGTCAGTGAATTGTTACTGAATGACGTTGAGCAGGATTATAATGTTTGAACTTATAAGATTGTGGTTGTAAGCAGGCATGTGGGAACCAATTTAATAACTTCTACACCAAACTAATAAAACTATCTATATCGCCAAAATAGACAATAATATACTGGCTTATGTTATAGCGTATATTATAGTTGTCACTGATGTTCAATGCCTGTAGCACATTTAAGAAGTAGCTGGTTTTAGACACATTAGTATCAAGCTCAACACATGTTTGCTGAGCTTATTTTATCAACATAACATATTTAACGTGCTTAATATTTTGCGGGTGCACAAATGAATATAAGGAGATGAAAAGTTTCTGCGTAGATTAAGAATTGGTACAGGCAGTGTCGGCGAGCAGCGCCATCTTCTGTTTATGAGGGGTACTGCAGCAGCCCCAGCACTCCCTTCACGCGCCCTGAGTTATAACTGTATCATTCACATAATAATAGAGAGTGTTTGTTGTGTTTAGGACACAAACTGAGCAGATTTAAGGTTTTATCTGTCCCCTGGACAGGTCCTGGAGCTGCCTTATGTTGGAAAGGAGCTCAGTATGCTGATCTTTCTCCCCAAACAAATGGAGGACAGCACCACAGGCCTTGAGAAGGTGGGACACTCAAACGTTCTGTTGGACATAAAAGTTAAGCTTAATGGATAAATGATTCATGTCCACTCTCAGCTGGAGAAGCTGCTGACCTATGACAACTTCATGGAGTGGACTCGTCCAGACATGATGAAGGAGGTAGAAGTCCAGGTGGGTCTGCCACGGTTCAAGATGGAGGAGAAATGTAACATGAAGAACATCCTGGTCAGCATGGGCATGGTGGATGCCTTTGATGTAGCCGCGAGCGACTTCTCTGGTAGGAGACTTTCTCCAAAGAGCCTTTTCAGAAGAGACAAGCCATCATATTAATGGGAAATATTCTCTTTCCCTCTGACTGACAGGCATGTCTCCAGCCAATGACCTGGTCCTGTCAGAAGTGGTTCACAAAGCTTTTGTGGAAGTCAATGAGGAGGGAACTGAGGCTGCTGCTGCCACTGGTGCTGTCTTCACTGTGCTCTGTGCAGTATTCCCTCAGAATTTCTATGCAGACCATCCTTTCCTCTTCTTCATCAGACACAACCCCTCCAGGAACATTCTGTTTGCTGGTAGATATTGCTCTCCTGAGTGACCACTGAACCTTGAGGATGGTGGTGAACCACCTGTGCAGAGGTTTTATCTGCTTTATCTGCAGACTCCATTCCTGTTATCATGCTTCAGTAAATACGTCTTTGTCTTTGTGCCTTCTGGACCTTTTGATTGTTGCACTACTGGCATTTTGCACTGATATTGAGAAACAAATTCATTTAATTTACATCTGGTGTCCCTCTGTCAATCAAAGTCAGTCCTTTTATTGACTTGCTAACATTATTTCAAGGGTTTGTGATAATCACAGATGTGTAACACAGCCTTTAAACCTAAAAATAAAGAGCTGAAAAAGCTTCTACAGACTATTGTGTGATGGGATGCATCTAGAGCGTCGCAGGTGTTCGGCTGGATCCCAGGTGAGAGCAGCTGTCTGCCTGGCAGGACAGGAAACCCTGCTGGATTTTGGCCCTCTGACCCCAAGTCTTCAGCCTGCTACGATCATCTTCTGCTTGTGTCTGTTTTATTTTCCTTTTCCTGGGCAGACAACTCGGAGCTCAACCTTACTAAGGATGGGGCCTAAGTCACATCATACATTTATTGACACTAGTGGGTATAACAACAGGAAGCTCATTGAACTTATGACTGAGGCAACTGAGACTTTCGTCCAGATTTATGGTTATACAGCAAAGGATACTGGGTAAAATCAGGATGCATCAACTTTAAACATTTTCCTATTTTGAAAATGACAAAGTCAGGAGGTGATGCCACCTATCTTCTGAATGCACCTTCAATATAATGAATGTAAATAATGTGATGTGTTATAGTACAGAGGAAATAAGCAGATGTGGTTCTAAAAGAATAAATAACCATGCTGCACTAACATATCAGCTCTGAGTAACCAACAGTGTGTTTTGCAATGATTCAAGGTGATATAAGAGATGCCAACTACATAACCAACCCGCATCAACTTACACAAGAACGAACCCTGGGAATTATTGGGGTTCTTATTATTTCTTGTTTTTTATTATTATTAGAGGTTCCTTCATAAATTCTATCAATCAACGTCTGTCATCGGGGCTGTGGGGAGCCTCGAGAAGCTGCTGGCCAATGACAACCTCGTGGAGTGGACTCGCCCAGGACGATGGAGGAGAAACGATCCATGAAGGAGGTCCTGGTCAGCCTGGTGGATGCCTTTGATTAGGCGACTTGTCTTTTAATTCACATCCAGAACGACAGGTGGCGATAAAACGCTTTTAATATGAAAGGAGAACGAAGAAGAAGAGCGACCTTCCGACCTGAAGGTGGCAGTACTGCAACGTCACGGATGCCAACTGCCCTTAAAAATCCAAAGAAGAAGAAGAACTTCCGCGTTACTTCCTTGTTTGGATTGAAATTTGTCTATTCCCCAGAACTTTTTGAAAGAAAAAGTAGCATTTTCAATCCGAATTGGCCGTAGATATTAGAAGAGGAGAGAAAATAAATGGGCGATACGGTTGAACCTTTGCTTGTTAAAATCGACAAAATGAGCTAGCTAACTAGGGTATATATCACCTGTGCCTGGTTACTGATGGAAGAGATAATAACCAAGTTCACCGGGAAACGTGTCCTTTTCCCAGCTGCCTTCGCGATCCGACTGGCCCTGGTGGTTTATGGAGACTACCAGGACAGGAGCATGGAAGTGAAATACACTGACATCGACTATCATGTCTTTACAGATGCTGCAAGGTTCATCTCTGAGGTACACAAACCACTGTTTAACTAGCAGCTAGCTGGCACATATTTGTTCTAAACTTTCAAAAATGAAAAAAAAAACAAGCCCTGGTTCACTCTTTTAATGTCCTTTACCAATATAGTTACACCATAACACAATCTCCGATGACGATGTTAGATATAAATGTCTAATATTAAATTGACTCTTGCTTTTGTCTGTTTATTGCGCAACATTCCTTAAAGAAAACCAAAGTTGCTCCGTTTTCACCAACTCCAACATTAAAATCTCCCTTTTTTTATGTTTGAATCGACCCAAAAAGTGATTCACTGTTATATGTTTGTAACAATGTGACCCAGTACCCACGTGCACTGTACTTTTTACAAATTCTCCCCAGGGCAGATCTCCGTATACCCGGTCCACCTACCGTTACACGCCTCTCCTGGGATGGATGCTCCTTCCTAACATTTACCTCAGCGTGGTGACTGGGAAGATCCTCTTCATTGCATGTGATGTGCTGTCAGGGCTGCTCATTTACAGAATCCTCCGTCTGAGAGGTCTGAGCTCACAGGTACATGAGGTCACCGGTCTCATCAAGCATTTTCAGTGTTCAGCAGGTCACTTTACACATTGTAAATGAAGCCAGAGCTACTTTTAAATGAGCTAATGTATGTTCAGACTGCATGCCGTGTTTGCTCCCTGTGGCTCCTGAACCCGCTGCCCATGGGAGTGTCCAGTCGAGGGAATGCCGAGTCCATTATGGCAGCATTGGTGCTCGCAACGCTACTGTGTCTGAATGGTATGTTTTAAGCTGCCAAATGAATGTCTAACAGGATCAAGAGCTATAAACCCATTTAGTGATATTTTTGTGACAGCTAAGCATCTGCTGTGGGCAGCGTTCCTGTTCGGCCTCTCGGTCCACGTGAAGATCTATCCCATTACTTATGCTTTGCCCATTGCTCTATCGCTGCGGGCCCCTGAGGATGCGTCCAAGGGTTGCACGAAGACGTCAAAGTGGAGGAGCTTGGCTGCTTTTACTGGGAGCTTCCTCAACAGAGAGCTGCTCCTGTTTGCAGGCGTATCTGCTGGAGTGTTCTTTGTGCTCACAGCGCTCTTCTACTACATGTAAGCTTGTTGTCATTGGATCTTTGTTGCCTGTAAAGTCCTCAGGGTCTACATGACTTATATTAATATTTTAGACTACATATATTTATTTCTCATAGACAAAAGGATCTTAATGAAAATGCTGTGACTCCCTTGTTAGGTATGGTTGGGAGTTTCTCCACGAGACCTATTTGTATCATCTCACCAGAAGAGACACCCGACACAACTTCTCTCCCTACTTCTATATGCTGTACCTGAGCGCAGGTACTCATTCCACACAGCCGTAGCTCATCAGCAGGTCCCGTAGTTTCCTCTTCTGTGTTCAACGTGGGAGCTGACCAGAGCAAATTCTTGGTTTGTTGCTCCAGACAGCAGGTGGAGCTTTTGTTTGGGCCTGGCGGCGTTCCTCCCGCAGCTCCTCCTGCTGCTGGTGACCTCCTGGAGCTTTTACTCTGATCTGGCCTTCTGCTGCTTCCTGCACACTTCCATCTTCGTCTCTTTCAACAAAGTCTGCACTTCACAGGTGTGTAAAATGAAGACCAGACTCGAGGACCTCAGGTTTGTACGGTAGTAACACGCACGGTGCTGTCCATCTTTCCACAGTACTTCCTGTGGTACCTGTGCCTCCTGCCTCTGCTCATCCCTCACCTGAGTCTGTCTGTGAAACAGGGAGTTGCTCTGCTGCTCCTCTGGTTTGCTGGACAGGTAATTTAACAACCTCATATCACTTTTGCTTATTAGCATCATAACCATGTGCCAGTAATTATTGTGCTGGCGTTTAGATGGTACAGACACTATGTTTCTTATTTTCTCTCTATTTTCAGGGTGTCTGGCTGGTTCCTGCCTACTTCCTGGAGTTTGAAGGCTATAACACCTTCCTGCTTATCTGGTTATCTGGTTTGCTCTACCTGATCATCAATTCCTTTGTCCTAATTCAGATAATACGCCACTACAAGCCCCCTCAGAGACTAAAGGTTGAATAGCATTTCAACTGAAGCTGAAGTATAAAGCAATAAAGTGTATATTTCCTTAAATGTGTTTATTTTTGCACGGAGCAGAGCCACATTTTCTTGTCTTCTGTGAAATGTGAAACCATTTGATTCAGTTCTGACGCCATTGAGCGAAACACACAAAACCCTCAGTGAGTCACGCAGGACAGAAAAATGCCGATTGGCTGTTTTCCGCCGTGGAATGTTGATGACTGTTGCACCTGTGACACCAACACACACGGTTTTCATTTCTCTGTTTACACTCAGGAACAAAATAGTGACTAGATGAGACATTCCCTTGAGTAAGCATCTAACTCTAAACACACCATTTTCAAAACCTCAAAAATGTGGACAATGGGGAAGCAATCCAGTCTGAATCACGTCATATCTCTAACCCACCCTGTATGGTCCAAGTATCTGCATTGGCCATTTGGAATTTGGCACCAATTGTGGATTATGCCTCTGGATTTGGCTGTGATATGGTAATTATTGCAATCAGGGCGAGAAAGTAACAATTTCATTAAACAATCCATCGTGTTCCTGGGCTGCAGTTCGCGGTTGTAGCCAGCAGGAGGCAGAATTTCTTCACAATCGAGACTTTGGAGCCGTAATTAACAGAAATACACTATAAACACCGCTGTTTCTCTTTCTAATCCAACACATAACTCAGAAATGTTTGTGGAAACACGCTGTGCTGTGTGTCTGGGCGCAGCTTTTCTGATCAACATTCGGGGTCAGTAGTTGTTTGTGGAGACGCTGTTGAGGGCGTTTGCATATTTGAGCCTGGTCAGCTGTGGCTGGCAGATCTGCTGTTTGGATCACTCGCTTGCACCCAGTCACCTCTCATCCTGTTAGTCTCCCTGGTCTACAAATAAGTTTTCACTGGAACTCTAGAGTTATCAGTTGTATTTCTTCTACAGCGTGGCCCCTCCACACCTCCAAGACAATAACAAGTCAGTGAACAAATGCTACATTCAACAGGACGATGGAGCTTTTGTTGGGTTTCTTGGACAGAAAACGTGATTATTTTAGGTTAAACTCTGGCCCCTTGTCTCCTCCAGTGCAGGGTTGTGGGGCGTTCACACACTTTTAACGGTCTCCAGTATTGTTTCACATTTTGAAAAACTTTTCCCTCACAAAATAAACCCTAAACTCTTTGGTCACAATGAATGAAAGCAGTATATTTAAAATGACAGTTATGCGTTGGTGGTGCAACAAAATCTAACGAGGAAAATCACATGAAACAAGGACACATGAATGACCAGAGTTAAATCTAAGATTAATAGATTTACATTCATTATTGCCATATTCATCTTATGCTTATTGCTTCGTCAGCACAATACTTGACAGTTACATTAGTAAAAGGAATTCTAAAGGTGATGATGAGGATTTCAAAGACAAAGTCAAATAAAGACATTACATCTGTGTGGTTTGTTTGAGGGCCTTTGGAGGCCAAAACTCCTTTTATTTACCTTTGAACCCAGTACAAATATTATATATGCTGCAGTAAATTAAACACACCTTCCACTTTAGTTAATGATAATAATGGTTTTACAGCAAAATGTATGAAATGTTCTGTGATTTAAAGAAAATGCGGAATTGGATTTATTAAAAAAAATATAGCTTAGATATATGAATTCTCCTTTTTTGAACTTTTATGAATATATATTTAATGAATAAATGTTCCTGTTGTTCTGTATTAAAGCTCCAGTATTATTACTGTATGTATTAATGGTTTTGATCATTTAATGTAATTTAAAACAACAATACAGAAGGAAAAGTGAACATTATTGTTCATTGGTGGGGGGGGTTGCGTGACTCTCTTCCATATGCTTAATAGGGTGTGTGTATATAAGCATGATAATGCACGTGCACGTCTGTGACAGACCCTCCAGGGTTTTACTCATTGTGTTACCTCAAGATATGTGGAGAGGAGAGGCAAATGCTGTGTGTGTGTGTGTGTGTGTGTGTGTGTGTGTGTGTGTGTGTGTGTGTGTGTGTGTGTGTGTGTGTGAGACGGATAGAAAGACAGAGTGGGTGTGACCAATCAGGGCAAATGGTGTGCAGATAAGCAAGACTGGGGTATGAACAGTCACGCAACATTGCATGGTATAGGATTATAGGTCTTGGTTCACACACACATGCACGCACACATGCGCACGCACCCACACATGCACACACATACGTACAGCTGTCAACAAGCATCAAACACTGTGCTTACAGTCTTCTCGCCCAGAGCATCTCCTCCTCTGATGATGGGATCTGTTCTTTTCTCATGTTCTCCAACTTCTCACCTCCCCCCCACCTTTTGTTTCTCGCCTCCGTGTGCAGAACAAGTGTCGTGCAGATGGCGTGATAGAAGGTCACGTGCGCGCTGATGAACATTAAACATTGAGCTTCCTTCATTCACACCGCTGCCCTCTTTGTTTTCACTTCAGCAGCCATGAAACCGCAGCGAGATGATTGTGAAGCAGCATTTGGGGAAATGGGAACGATACTGGCGGGCGTAGCTGGCGCTCAAACATCTGCGCATGGTGGCCACCTTACAGAATCCATAACACTGGAAGCGTGTGACGCGCTTGTCCAATCGCAGCTCAACACATTCTTCATCCCATTCTAAAGAAAAAGTGGTTTGTGGTTGAGAACTACAAGCGAAGGAGGAAGTTCCATCTTTGTTTGCTAATTAACAGGAATAGAGCAGGTTCCTCTTGGAGAACGTGGACGCACAAACCATCACGGCCCTCTGATCTGCAGCTGGCTGCAGAGTGGAACGAACACATTAATGAGTTTAAGCAAAGTGGAACAAGAAGAAGTTAGAGAAGTTAGCGTGTTTTCAAACCCTTCCAAATATTCTCACATGGTTTCCAGGAGCTTTCCTGTGGGCAGCTTGGATGTTCTCCCTGTGGGTTCTCCCAGGTACTCTGATCTGGCCTCAGGTGTGGGTGAGAGGGTGAATGGGCCCAGCTGGAGTGCATCAGCCTGTCCAGCTGGGACAATAATCGACCCGTCTCACCGCCAACGGGACAGACAGCAGGTGGAAGGTCAGCGAGCAGGACGACCCCCGAGTGAGGAACAAGGAACCACCGCGGCGGTTGAGTCGCGCGCGTGTTCAGTCATTTATTATCCTTTTGTTTAGTTATTTGAGAAGCTCAGATTCAGAATTTCTTTCAGTTCAGCTTCTTGTTTTTGTGTTAAGATCCAAATGAAAAGATCTCCCAGATTAAGGAGGTGCGGATACTGAGCATCAGTGCTTTAACCCTGTGGTGGAGCGGAGGTCAAGCTTCAACCGGAGGTCAGCAGCTCTCGTGTCTCTGTCTGGTCTCCTCTGTCCACGGCCTGCACTCCCACCACAGACAGCCCACAGACAGGCACCGTAGCAACAGATGCTCTGCATCCTGAGGATTTATTATGAATCAGAAGGGAGACTTTAGGCTATAAAGGGAAAAATTCAGAAGCTACTGAGGAGCCAAATATGTGAGGAGGACAGCCGACCAATGAGCGATGACGTTAGTGGAGCGGTACAACTATTAGAATTATTATAAAGGAAACAAATCAACGTCACGACGCCTGCAGGCCGTCTGTAACCCTTCATAGATTCAAGTGTTGAGCTTTTCTCATCTTTTCTGGGCGCTGAGAGGAGAAAAAAAAACCACCACACCCCCAATGTCCATACAAAGAAAAGTATTTTCTTTAATAGATAAGATCCATTTGCAAAAACCACGTAGAAACATTTGAAGTCACTGCATATGTACACTGTGTTTGCTACCTTGCAGCTACGTCCTCCATGAGACAAATCTGACATTTTTTTTTCTCTTTTAAAACAAATATAAAAAAAAAGGTAGCAAGAAAAGTTGACTTAAATCAGAGGAACAGAAAAGCCTTCAAAACTAAACTTTTTAAATTATGCATTTTTCGCTTCTTACAATAAATACGGAGCTTCAAACATTTATTGAAATGAACACACACAGAGAGAAATCAAGACTAAATCCAGGAACAGTGACACATGTACATTTGTGCGTGTCGACTCAAATAAAAAAACTTTTCTGGCAAGGCTGAACTTTAACTGAAAACTACTCCCAGTAGTGCAATTAAGAAACTACCACAATAGCTTCAATCAACTCAATTAATTTGGTGCTTTGACTTAATTTGTGCAAAAACAAAATACTGAGTGTGACGACAAGGCCCGATGGCGTCAGCCAACACAGGAAGTGGAGATGTGTGGCCAGACGGGTTGAAATGCTGTTGCCATAGACACGGATCCATGATGACACATGAACGTCCACGTAAACGACACTAATCTGTATTATTTGTACTTTCGTTACCTAAAAATAGGGAGGTCTCATATGCGCCGAAAGAAAGGAGAAAAAAAAAAGAAAAAACGTAATAAAGTACGCCGCCTCCTGTTGTCATGGAAACCACTTTAGTTTCCTCAGGTTTGGTTTTGTGTGTAATCGGTAATATCCTGCAGTGGTGGGATCACTTTAGTGCCGGTTGGACCTGGGATCTGGGAGAAAGTCTGTTCTAGTTTCATAAATAAACCTTTTTTTTCCCAACACACTCTGACAGCCGCGCACATCTCGACCCATCCGATCGATCGGCGAACAGCGTCGGGTTCCTCCGCAATTCTGCGATTCGTCTGATGAACCATCGAGAGCGTTTCAGGCTAATTCCCAACACAAACCGTCAGGGTTCAAGCTCCAAGCAGTCCCTGCACGTGCACGTGACTATAAGATGCATAGAAAACGATGGAGGCAGTCATGGAAAAAAAGGTAGATCACTTAAAGCATTAAAACATGCAAAACTGCAAACAAAGGGGCTCGTCCCTTTAGCCGGTGGAACTCTGAAGCCAGTAGTAGCTGTGCCTCATCTCCTGTGTAGTAACAAGGTACACCTTTACAGCAAACTCTTCCTTCCTGTCACAAACGTTGGGTGTGCACGAGACGTAAAGAACCAACAAGAGTGTTTCGAGACTGAGCTCGCCTCAATCCAAAAGTGCTTGGAACCGTCTACGAAGCTAAATCCTCCATCCCCCAGAGGGACGCAAGCAGTTCTTTTGATTGTCACAGCACTAGAACCTGAGCCGTGTTTGTGCTCTCTTCATTAAACAGAAGGGACTGAAAGTTCCTGGAGCGCTTCGGAACCTCCGGGGGGGGGGGGGGGGGGGGGCGAGGCAAGCGATCATCTGCTGCGGCGGTCACCTTCACGGCATATAAACGTAGGGACTGGACTTGTGGGGTCCCGTGCTCATCACGCAGGGCATAATGTTCCGCGGGGCGACCATCATGGACTGGCTCATGTTTTGGGCGCTCTCGGACCACGGGGGCGAGTCCATGGGCTCCCGTTTGATTGCATGGATCAGGCCGTGCCCTTTGAACTCATAGGCGGCGTGTTTGTTGTAGTCCTGGTGCGCGTACGCCTTGTGAGGCTCTTGGGCGAAGACGTGCGAGTCCATGAGGTTGATAGGCTGGTTGCTGCATAGAGAGTCCGAGTGGGAGAGCCGCTGGGGGCTGAAGTGGGCATCGCCGCCCAGCTCTTTGTCACACTTCAGCAGACGTCCGTTCACGTGGCCGCCGACTGCATAGTTCTGGTAGTTGTTGTTGTAGGGGGGGCTGATTCCCGCCTTGCCCCGCTGGCAGGGCGAGTACTGCGGGTCGTAGTAATCTCCCTCCGACTTGAGATGGAGGCCGGAGGTTTGAGCGTACCCGCCGTTGCAGTAGCGCCGCTCCAGCGCCTCTGGGTCGCGACCGGCCCAGGCTCTCCCGTACACGTCGCAGCCGTTCTCAGAGTCCGAGTCGTGCTCCACCTTAATGGGCGGCATCTCGGGGACGGGATGGCCGTCGTAGCATTCGCCGTAGCCGTTCTCGTTCTTTACCAGGTCGATGCAGTAGACGTCCGGATCCGAGGGAATCTGGACGTTCCCGTAGAGTTTGGAGACAAACACCTCGCCGCCTCTGCCGCCGTACGGTTTCCCATAATGACCTGCTCTGTTCAGACGGTTAGACGGGACGTATCCAACTCCCTGACCCGCTCTGAGGGGGCCGGAGTTTGGCCGCAGAGGCCAGCCACCACCCAGGCCCGGGGTGACGCCTTTATGGGGAGCCATGGAAGTCTTGCAGTAATTGAGTGGCTCCTCCTGGCTGTAGTAATCATCAGGGCGGTACTTGAGGTTGTCTTTGGAGAGTGGGGTCCAGGGTGTGTGATGGCCGCGCTGGGACGCACCAGGGGAGGGACAGGACAGGAGCAGAGGGTCTGCAACATCGCCCATCCCGCCGCCGCCGCCGCCGCCACCGAAGGGGTGTCTGTGGAGATGTTCCCCGCGCTTTCTGTGAGGGGGGGCAAAGGGGTGAGAAGAGAAACAGGAGGGGGTCAGTCGGGAAACTAGAGCTAAGCCTTAAATACACAGCGGCGCCGAACACGAGACGGCCTCTGGAAAGGAAAAGAGGTCCAATCAGATGCGCAAACATCAAGTGGGTGACTCAAACGTGAAGGTTTCCTCCTCGCCACAGAGAGAGAACAGAGAATAGCTGCAACCTGACTCATCTTTTCCAACAGTTTCAAAACAGGATCCACAGGCAGGACCTGGTGGTGGCGGTCGCCCTCTTTCACTGCTTCTGTTGGGCAACTTTTGCTGTCCGCAGCGTTTCAGCTGCTTTAAACTTCCTGTCAAATGTAATATTACTGACACGACCCTCTAATCAGCCCTCGCCTCAAGGGTTAATGGGGTCCCACCTAGACAGAGGCGCTGGTTTTATTTAAAAAATGAAATCAGAAACGGGCGTTAGTTATCAATGTGTGCTGGGTGCTGCTGCCAGGGAGCGGACAGCAGGGGGGGTGGAAGGCCTCTGCTTCATGGCTTCAGCTCAGAGCTTTGACTTAATGATGCGCGAAGCAGACGGAGGACTCATCCAAACTTCTAATGGGCCACAGGTACGTGTTCCAAAGGCTGCTGGCTGACAATTAAGGGTGAAGCTTTTGCTGCAACTTTGGACAAAAATGACTAAAAGAAATGAACAACATTAACATTAGCAACATCCCAAAGGCATCGGCCTGAGCCTGAGGTGCGATTTTGGCTCCGGCTTACACGGAAAGTGTAAATAACGCGTGTACATCCCATAAGAATAGCATATGTTTGAACAACTGCGCTTCCAGGGCCTCATACTTTCTACATTTCAATAACCCTTCAGCTCGAGTGCTGCTGTGAATGTTTCCCCTCACCCGTGATCCAGAGCAGAGATGAACCCTCCTCCTCCTCCTCCTCCTCCTCCTCCCTTGTTCTTTCCACGCAGTAACATGTTCTTCATTTTCATCTCGGTGATGGAGGGCAGCAGGAGGGGAACCGCGACGCAGAACAGAGCCAGCTGAGGGGGCATCGGCGCCCCGGAGGCTGACTTCTTTTTTTGGCCGTGCAGGAATTTCAGTCGACCCTGGAACTGCATCGTCTGTGAGGGAGGAAGAAGAAGAAGTTAGAGTCAAATCGCCCTGTGTTTCCGTTTCCCTCGTGCACAAACCTGAGAAATATAACAGGGAATGGCACAAACACACGTCTAGAACTCCACGCTGGTGCTGCTTTTTCAATTCGAGCAGTTGCCTCGTGAGCAAGTGTGTTAAATTACAACTGCTGCAAAACGGCTGACATTTAAGGAAAACAGATTATTCTATTACTTTCTCACTGTCGGGCCTACGAGGGTCCAGAATGTCTCTTTAAAGCCACATTGGACCGGTGACGGTGAACTCTGCTGACCCCGACGGTACAGTTGGCCCAAAGCAGACTGCTCAGAACCCTCAGACACGATCCGGGCTGCTATTCTGGTGCGGTCAGGCACCCGGTTCCTTCATCGTGCTCGTGTGTGACGCAGCCAACAACGGCCGATTCTGCATCATTCACTCAGGCACCGTCGCTGTTTAAAGGAGGGTTGGTTTGACGTGTCGGAGGCTCTCACCAAAAATCCAGAAGTGCTGTCCAGGAGGCATCGGACTCGGGCAATGAAGGACCTGTTGAGGAAGCCCGACAGTTCTGGTGGAATCCCACCGGCTTCTGTAGAATGGAACAAGTTGCTCACGACGTAGTCCTCTCCTACAGAAGGAACACAAGAAAGCCAGATTAGCGAGGGATGCGATAAATCATCCTTCAGCCTGTGTCCAGCAGCACATCAGTGACCCACCGGTCCCTCCAGCTAGCTGGCTGTCCTGGTGCGTTGATGAGGCCTGGTTTTGTGGAGGACACATGGCCCAGTGCAGCTGGCGCCTGAACTCCTGACGGTCATCGATGTGGATGTAGTCAAACACGTTCTGATGCATCACGTCGGTCTGTGAGGACCAAAGATGAGGGAGCACGTTAAATCAGAGCGTACCACCGCGACGCTGCGTATCTGGACGGCTGCGTATCAACAGGTAGGAGAGATTCCTGCCGCGGGATTCCCAAGGCCTGCCTCAACCTCCCGCCCCTCACGGAGCACACGCACGCACGCACGTGGGCCTTAATGTGCACACAAAGTCAACAGAAGTCATTGAAACATCCAAACACAAATGGACGTCCGCACATGTAAAGGAGAATTAACCAGTACAATGCCAGTCTACCAACAGCTGTGGGGCCAGTGAGGGCAGCTGTGTTTGTCAAACATCGCGTGACACCAGCTCCCTGAACAGCAGTCCGGCCCAGCACACACACCCGCACACACCCGCACACACACACATTCAGCTGGGTTCCAGGCTGCTCTCATCATGCCTCATTCTCTTTTCCAGCAATAGCTTTGCTTTCTGTCATTCCATGACAGATTCCTCACTAAAATGTTCAGCCTTCTCCCCTTCCCTCCGCTGCCCCTCCCTGCAGCTCCCATCCATGATTTCCATACTGGTGGCACGCGAGGGTTTTTGATCGCTTGCCTCAGAAAACACGATCTGTTCCACAGTCTTCAGCGGCTGCTTAGCCCTGTGGTTTGCTTCCCTACTGGCAGGAGTGGAGGCAGACAGGCGGATCGAATGACTATTGTTTATGTTTCTTGTAAAAAACACGCAGAGGAAACGCGACGGAGGAAAAAAACAGAGAATAAGTGATATTTTCAGCGGCCTTCAAAGGCTGTTGAAGAGATGGGATCAAAGGCCAACATTTGATGCTTTTTCTTTTTTGCAGTGTTTTTATGTGGTGTTGCTTAATTAAGTCTACTTTTTGATTTTGGTTCAGCCGTGTATTATGATGCACATCTTTTCGGCTACAATTGCGGGTTTCAAGTTATGCGACATGTTTTCAAGGCTTGAAAGAGAAAAGAATCGTTTGATCAGCCTCTTAAAGGAAAACGCTCGTCAGCCAGTTTGCCTCCTATTTTTGTACAGAAGTCATGAGGTCACTGAGATGTGCGTGATGTATTAACGTACGCACACACTGCACTCTTCCTGACTGTTGGTACCATCCGTGAGTAAAGAGCGGCTGCATATAGCCACAAGGGAAGAGGGAAACTAAAGCGTTAGCTTATTATCATACACACACACACGGACAAACATGCCGGTTAAAGATGGAACGGAAAGAAATATAAAAAGGACGCAAGGGATGCGTAAGGGACCAAGGGGAAACCCTTGCAGAAACTAGTGGAAATGTGGTTTGGATGAAAAGCTTTTTTTATTAGAAAAACACACCTCAGATGTTCAACTCACCTGATGGAATCCCAGATAGTCCACGATGGTGGAGGAGGCATAGAAGACCATCCCATCACTGCTCACCACCAAGGCGAAGCCTGTCAGGGACTGCACAGAAGCAGAAACACGGAGGAATAAGTGTGGATCAAAGCACTGGCTTCAGATGCAAATCGAGATGATGACTGCAACACCTGCAGCTCATCTGTGCATCCCTGCACATTGTCTAAATGATTGTTCTAATATGGAGGGGAAAAGACTGACTTCCAAACCTCTATGAAGCACAAGAAATCAGTAAAAACTGGGGCAAGGACGCGAAATAACAGAGCCCTTGAAAGGCAACGAGAAGCAGATGTTTATGGGTTTGAGGGGGCCAAATAAAACTTACTGATTTGTAATGCAAAATATTGCTTTTGAAAGACATTTAAATGACTATTTTGTGGCGGAATTCGATGTCTCTGCCCATTTGCTCCACTTTAAACTTGTGAATTTTTGTTGAGTTGCAGACTCTCATAAGGGAGTCGTGCTTTTGGTTCGCAATATCAAATATGCTGCTTGGAAACACAGGAACTCGTCTTGTTCCCGCTTCCCTTCTCTACTCACATGCACACATTGTATTTGGCCAACAGAGCTTAGAGTTACAACCAAGTGTCGATCAAAAAGAGCCGTCATACATGGCTCCAATCAAATGATTGGGGGGCGCACAGATGGAGATGGAAGCAAGAGTGTGAGAGAAGAAAAGAGCACAGGAAGGAGAGCGAGGCCTTCCACCAGTGTGTGTGTGTGTGTGTGTGTGTGTGTGTGTGTGTGCGTGTGCGCGCAGCTGTGATAGCGTGACAACTGCAAGGCCACTTGACTTGCGTGACTGCTGCTGCCAGAGTCTGTCACCTCTATTTTACTGCGAGACTACGCAGGTCTGTCCTGGTGTGCGTGCAGGCGTGTGTGTGCGTTGGTCTCGTGCTCTCACATCGGCGGTTCCTGTGTTTCCCTCTTTCACTCCCTCAGAACACTGATCTGATTGCCTTTGCTTACAGTGTCACGCTGCGCCGAGCTCTCGGGCTCAAACACAACAAAGCACACCTGCCGGCGAAGGCGGCCGGTGGGCTTTAGCCTCAGCAGCACGCCGTGGCGAAGCGGCGGCGTGCCAGGAAAATAAGCAGCTCACGATATAACGATGCAAATCAGACACTAGCACGACGAGGAGAAATGTTTCCAGCCTCGGTTCCATCTGGGTGCAGCATGCTGGGACAATATCGAAGCATTTATGAGAAGAGCGTCTTTACTTCCCGTCCAGAAAGTTTCATAACAACAATGTCATTAAATGGGATCTTTACTGTAGTGAAAACATGTGTCTCGGGACCTTTGTCGCTCTATAAAGAAAACGTAGTCGCGCAGGCTTTGGTTTGTCCGCACAGATATAAAACGGGATCTTAAATGGAACAGGTCGTCGATGGTCCCGACACCTGCGGCCGACATTCAGAAGATTAAATCTCTTCATTTGCTCTCATGCTACTTTAAATATCGGAGGTTTCTGGCAGCATCACGTGCGACCCAGAGCGACATACGTCCCTGGCGAACAGAGAAAACGTCCACATTTACGGCGCCACACCTGTTGGAATCCAACTGCCCGTCGACTATTTCCAAAGGGAAAAGGAAAACCAACTAGAATAATGATTTAATAACTACAATAACTCGTCTTTTGTTTGTAAAAGAAGCCCCAATTATTAAAAAAAACAAGCATCATAAGCTCCTGTTTCTGACTAATATGAAGCAGGAAAAAGGAAGAAAATCCTCCACATATTGGCTGCACTCCACAAGTGCTGTTTAGGTATGTTTTCTCCATTCACATTTCCTTCTGTGCTTTGAATTCTGAAGCCTTTAGGTAATGGAAACAAGCACCTGCTGTTGGCCGCTGCAGCACATATCTGCATCTATTACACTCCTGGCTCCCATAACCACCCCTGGGACACTAAAAGCTTTGACTTACAAATCTTAAGAGGTGCTTTGCACGCAGAGCCCAAAATAAAATAACGGTCTATTGGATTTGGAAGAGCGGAGGGCGGGGGGGAGTTCTGGGGCAGCCTTGCATCATTGTTTCGACAGTTTCTTTGGATTTCTTTTTTTTTGCATCTGTCTCGCTGTCAGGATGAGATGAAAGCACAGATGATGAGGTCATGACAAACACCAAACCCTCCTGACCCCTGGAACGCAGCCACATCCTCCACATGCATCCTGAGCTTAGATAATATGATCTTCAATAGATTGAATTATATTTGAGGGGGAAAAGGGGGGAAATCTGCCAATAAACGAAGCACATTAACAATCAGAAACACATTAAAGAATCCATCATGTGTTCACTTTAGTCTTGGGGCATTGCTGTGTTGCCGTTGGAGACGAGAGAATACAGTAAAAAGTTCTGCTTTATTTCCTCCTAAATTCTCACCAAGTTTCAGCTGTGAAGACGCGATCGAGGAAAACAGTGGAGCCCAATCATATATGGGTCCGCTTCCTCCCCGTGAGGCCCGGGTGCAGGTCGAGTCACGCAACGGGAGGCAGCACATCACTACGGTCAATCTAACCTTTTGTTTACCGGCCCGACACGTTAACAGAAGCATCGTTGCTTCAGCTCGGCTCCCTATGGCCGAACACGCACGTAGCGCTGGCTGTCGCCGTGATGCGACGTGACTTTTCAAACATCACCATCCCTCACTGGAGCATTTTACGCCGTTTTTCACAGAATCTGGCAACTTAGCCATGCAAAGACTTAAAATCTTGATGATCTGCCTCATTCAATGTATGAAATAAACCTTATGAAACAGTTTTTGAGGCATGTGGCGACTCTAATTAACGCTGACAAGCTTTATGTGCTCTTCTCGCGCTCTCCCGCTCGCTGTCACACGTAGCGACGCAGTCAGAAACACACTGATAACTGGCAACGAGGGTCCACCTCCTTCAACGGTTCTCACACTCTTATGTCACGCAACACCACAGCCCTGCAGAGGAGGACGGGAAGCGCGCGCACGCGCACGCACGTCTCGGCTCACAAAGGTCCAACCGCGGAGGAAATGACATGATAATAATGATTCTAATATTACTACAACAGCATGCAAGGATTTGCATCCACTCGTCCGGTGTTGAAGTTGACAAAGCAAACGGCTTCTTACCTCCAGGAGGAGGCTGCTTTCATTCACGGCGCCGCCCAGAGGAAGGCTCTCTTTCCTCTGATCAGGGTTGGAGGCTGCAGGGCTGCTGATGTGCTTCCTGGAGGTCTTGTCGTGGTTCACTGCAGGACATAAAGTTCAATATATAAAGGCAGTGAGGCTAATGGTGGGAGTGTGTGGCAGACATGTCTACTATGGTAGAAGACTGGAGGATTTAATGACAGGATGGGATCAACCATCACTAATCGATGAAACCAGCTTTGTCTATGCAGAAGGAACTCCTTCTTCAATGGAAATTGCCGAGACGGTGGCCCCCGCTCATATTTGACGATACACCCAAAGTAAACTTATAGTCCATCGACCTCCACGCATACATTCGTTGGCTGAGCTTACTGCCGTGCTAGTGCGCATGCATGTAATTAGCCTATAAGATAGTGGCGTGCGGAACTGTCACATGTGCATTGCGTGTTGCAGGCATGTTTGCGTGTTTCTCTTGTGGGTGTGCTGTCAGGGGGCATGTGGCTTACTCCAAGAGATCAGCCCTGCGCTCCGTCACTCACTGTAGCGAGCACAGATTAGTCACGCGACGCACGCACAGACACCACCTCATTATAAGAACGAATACGTGCATCTTCCGATGCTTCATATAGCCCCCGCTCACAGAAATAGGCCCCGTTTGGCTTCGCTCCCCCCTCGCCCAATAGCCCTCGACCATCTCCCGCCCCCTGCAATAGCCCTTGACCATCTCCTGCCCCTACAATAGCCCTCGACATCTCCCGCCCCCTACAATAGCCCTCGACCATCTCCCGCCCCCTGCAATAGCCCTCGACATCTCCCGCCCCCTACAATAGCCCTCGACCATCTCCCGCCCCCTACAATAGCCCTCGACCATCTCCTGCCCCATCAACCCCCCCATCCTTTTTTCTTCAACATTACAAAGAGATCAACAACTATTTGCATGGTGCTCCAGGTTCTGCCTGTTGCCACTGCTGCTCAAAACAACGTCCTGACTGGAGGCCACGCCGGACGCCACGCCGGACGCCACGCCGGGCGCCACGCCGGGCGCCACGCAGACCACTGTAGATCCAAACACAAATGCTGTAAACCCACCAGGCTGTTGTAAGGATGAGCAGAGGGAAATGAATCCAATAAGCTTCTTTCTTCTCCTCCTTCAGCACCTGAAATCGGTTTGTTTTCTCTCTTACGACAGTGTTTGGAGAGGAAAGGCAAACACGGGGGATGATTAATTATCGCCACCATCACTTCCTCTGCCAGCAAAGCCTCGATTCATTGCTGCTCGAGTCTCTTTTTTTCGCCTGTTTTCTCCTAAACGAGAACAGAGGCGCTGCTGTAGCGGGGGGGACGTTTACCTGCTCTGACAGGATCCAACATCAGGACCACCCAACAAATGAGGTGGCTCCTTTAGCAAAGAGCGAAGCTCAGGTTCTAGTGGATACGTGATCCAAGAGCCCGTGCAAACATCAGACGTGCTTCTGTCCTTCAATGAAAAGACGTCTCTACATTGAGGTCTGATTCCAGCCTGCTGAGGGGTTTGGATGGTTCCAGCCCTTTTCTGAAGCCACAGTAAGATAATGTCCCAGCAGACGTTCTGGAGAAAACGGAGATCTAACAAAAGTCCAAATGAATCCACCAATAAATATTTCAATATAATCCTGTACGGCGAAGCGTTCGTTTAAAAGAAAAAGGCACGAAACTTAAAATAGTATCGCACGGCCTCAAACATTTTCACGCTTGCGTTTTGAATGGAATGGAAGATAATGCTCCGTGTCCATTATTTAGATCACGCTACACCGCAGCACAATGTTCACGTACGGGTGGCTGCTCGGCGGGTGGCTGCTCGGGACTTTATTCAGCGTCTCCTCGAGGCTGGATCGTGTAAGTTGGAGGTAGAGTAGAAGTTTAAGAGAAGATAAATCATCTGATTTGAGAGCTGGATAAAAGAAATGCTTGATTTAACGACTGAACAGCCTATAAAACGTAATAATAATAATAATAATAATGATAATAATAATAATAATCCGTTAATTGATGTTGGTTAAGCAGAGCGGCTCTTAAATGCCCCCCAGTCGAGGGACACCCGCCAGATCGGTGCGCTCCGTCTGGGTGCGTCGCCCACATGACGGCGGTGTGGGTGCCATCCTTTGGCAGCCGAACCTAAGATGTGTGCTTGGCTTGTAAAAGAGCGCTCTGGACCTGAACATGTGAGCGCTGTGCAGCGCAGCAGCAGCAGCCCCCCCCACCACAAGGCTTGCGTGAGTAGAGAAAATGGTGTGTGTGTGCATATGTGTGTTGAGGTTTGGTTGGCTTCCAGCCACTTCCTTTGACTATTCCCACCCCCTTCCCGCTGCACTGCCCCCTCCCTCCCTCCCTCTCTCTCTCTCTCAACACATACACAGGAAATCCACAGCAGAGAGAGAGAGAGAAGCTGGCTGATCAAGGGCTGGTTGTCACGCGAGCGAACCGTCTGTCAATCTCCCCCCCCCACGCCTTCCTCCTGACAGGGTGCTGGCGGCGGGCCAAGGCCTTGCGTGCAAGCCGGCGAGCCACATTAGCCCATAAAGAATTTCATAATAGCAACAGCTGTTAAATATTGATGACTGCTGGCAGGCGCTCAATGGTGCTCTGCAAAAAGGTTAAGCCTGCACTGTAATGGAAGCTAATACTTCATTATGCCACAGATCAAATGTCCGGATCTTGGCCCCGTCCAAATCCAGCCCTTTTTTTTTGTTTCAACTTGGTGAAAAATGGAAATAATGAAAATAGTTTTGGGGGGATTTTGGAATAAGGCAGTTCTGGCCCTCTTGATGATTTCTACTTTAATCATCCTCGGTGCCACTTTTGACAGTGGATTCAAATCTGATTGAGATTTCTAATCTTTCTGATGCTGCTTTATTTGGTCCGCTCTGACATACATCTGTAGGGATCCAGTGGCCGGATTTAGAGCAATTCCCTTTTGTCCCCATAGATGCACAGCACTTTTCTTGGGAGTGGGAAACAAATGGCAACACTTCTGTTTCAGAGGGATTAGGACGTGAGGACGTGAATGCAGAGATTAAAAAAAAAAGAAAATCCAAAAGAGAGCATAAACAACAGCCGTCCCTGCATGTAGACGCGATATGATCACAAACAGGATCGCGCGTCGGTGCTGTTCCGCTGTAACGACGATGATATTACTGATATTACCGATCCACGAGCCCTCGGGAAAATCCCGCAGGCTAGTCACTGCTGTGCACATGTACACTGCTACTGTGTACACTGTGTGTGCATTACACACACACACACCACACACACACACACACACACACACACACACAGAGACTGTCGTCAAGTCTTTGATCATTAACGGCAACGTAAAGCCAATAGTGTAACATAAACAGACCACTGACAGGATCTGAGTCAACAGAGGCTTTTGTGTGACTGTGCAACGGAACAGGACTGGAGGGTTTCAGTGGCAGCTGCAGGTTTGCTGAGCCCACAGATACGAAAGCACCAAACCACGTTTGGCTCTCGCTCCTTCTGAAAGTGAGGAGCAGCCCGTGAGAGTGGCCTCAGTGGTGGCCCGGCGATGTGTCGCATAAACCTCAGCAACAAATGGCTAAGTTGGAATTCCTGGGCCTTCGGCACGCCGTGCGTCTTCCTAGCGTGCCTGGTTTACTGCAGTTACTCTGATTAATGAATCTCTTTGCAGTCATCGTGTGTGAACTGTCGCTATCTCATTTCAGCTGATTTTTAACAGGAATGGCTGAAACCCCAGCTGTGCTTACTCAGCAAACTAAAGAGTTGGAAACAAAATGGGTCTTTACATCAGCAAATCCACACAATAAGGCCACACCCTTGAGTCTGGCTGATGATAATGCCACTTCCTGCACAGAAATCCAGCTCTGTTTTCATGAGAAAACATCGCAACTATGCAATGGACTATCCAATGGATTCTAAACAGGAAACAGGCTCGGAGGGTAATAACTGTTCCATTTTTGCCCTGTGCTTTAGTCTCGCTTCATTCCGGTCAGGAGAGAGGGAGAAGCGCGCCAGTGAGGATGTACCTTCGCCGTTGCGTGCCAGTGAGTTTCGCTCCTGTTGCTCAAAATAACAGGGAAAAAGAGGCAAGTCTTAGATTATCCCTGTCGTTTGCTCCTCCCTGTTGGCCAGTAAAGAAGCCATGATCGCCCATTTTGTGGTCGCCACAAACCAGAAAGCTCGAGAGGTTTTCTCTGAGAAAAAGGCTGCACCTTTTTCACCGCTGAGCCTGTCAGGCTGCCCTTTTATCCATACAGCTCCAACGTAACGAGGAGGTAATCTGTTAAAAAGATTATGTAGCTGTTTGGGCCCATTGAGGAAAATAATACTGGGCAGATGGTCCCCTAGGCCCGATCCATACGGGAGGGAAACGACACTAATGCCGCGGCAGCACGCAATTCTATACAGAATACTGAGCTGAGGGTGCGTGGCGACCTCAGCAAGGTGTGCTCCTCACTTGTGTTTCTCCTTAAATTAAAAAGAAGCCACTCTTTAGCTGGATGGACAACCAGAATTATGACATTATCAAACGCGTGTATGTGTATGTAAAATGGGAGGGGGGGGGGGGGGTTGTTATTTCTGTACTGTGTAAACGTGCGCCTCTTGAAATGGTACGTACACATCACTCCCTGGAGCGTAATAACTGCTTCATATAAACCAAATCATTTACATGCATGTGTGCAAATACGTGTCCAGACTGTAAGCAAACACACACACACGCATGTCTCCCCATGTGTAATTAAATGGAGGCGAGGTGGCCGATGTGTCCCTTGTTGAGAAGGATCAAGTGATAGCCATGATGCTGGTCATGCCTAATGCATGAAAGCTATTAAGCTGTCAGTCAGCGGCGACTGTCGGAGGTGTTGTGTGTCCGTGCTGCAGCACGTCCACCTCTGTGACAGTCTGTCCGTCTGTCAACGGCTCTGTCTTCACTTACATAAGAGGACAGGAAGGAGAGGTCCTGGACCTCACAGCTTCTGCTCGATGGGATTTTTCTGCACGTCACCTGTCACCAGCGGCGCTTTGCTGAAATTTCACACAACAATTTGGCCCATGAGGGATCTAATTCCTTAAGCAGCCTTCTAACCCACAACAATCTGATTATCTTCCTCCTAACACCTCACCCCTGTGTTGTAAGGGTATTAGGCAGGAAGTTCTCATTCAGGAGGAGCATCGTCATGCCCAGCAGAAGGTGACCAATCTTGGATCTCCCTGGTGTCACCCACAAGAAAACAACCTGAAAATGAGCCGAACTAAGTAGGTGTGGACATAGCGTGGCCGTCTACTTCACATTCTCCCATCTGTGCTGCTTGCCTGTCATCGCAGCGCTAATCCTGTTTATGCTATCAACAGTAGCTCCGATCACTTGGTTTGGTCACATTTCCCCTGTGTGAGAGTCCAGCAGGCGTAACGTGTGATTGTGTGTGTGTCAGAGAGTGAATGAAGGATATACAGGGACACAGAGCCTGATGGGAGGAGATGGCAGGATCACGCAAGCTTGCTAAAAGAGGCAAAGTCAGGGGAGAGTCACGCATGACGGGGCTTTGCTGTAGATGCCACTCGGCCGCCACTCTGCTTCCTGGCATCTGGTGTTAGCGTGATGTTTGTATGTCGGTGTGTGTTGCGTTTAATGCCTGACCAACTGAGGAGATTTTTAGAGTTTAGACAAACACTGACTTGCCTGGCCCTAAAAACCGTCTGTCACTCCAAACAAAAAGTCTATTTTTCCCATCGTACAGGCAAGAGCGCCAAATGTTCCACCGCTGCCCATTTCTGGGTGTTGGAACATTTTTCTACCTGTTGCACTTCATCATCGACACAAACGTTGCGCGCGCTCGAGTGAGATGTTTTTGGAGGGGACGAGTGTTTGGTGTGTAGAGAGGACAGAGACGCAGAGGCTGACGGGGCAGCAGTGACCCAAACGCTTCTGTGTCGATGCATCGCAACAACAACACTGGAGTTCATGTCTCGCTGCGTTGCCTGACGCAAACAAGCTGCACTCTGAAACATCTGCGACCACTTTAGGACTTTAAAAACTCTGCAGGAATATAGAAAAAGGAAGTCAAAGAAATGAATAAAATGACATTGAAAGAGCCCAGTAAATGCCAAACTATGCTCCAGCTCAGGGAGAGATGAGTTCAGCAGTCACGGCCGGGGGGGGGGGGGGCACGGAAGAATTTTAACAGCCGCTGTTCAGAAAAGTGCTGAGGAAACCAGGAGAATCTGCTCTTTGTATCAAATCAAGGGGCAGAAAGACTTTCAAGGGTACGGGAATTCTGAGGGAATGCCGCTGTCGTCCTTCCATTATTACCTCCATGCTAATTAAATTAGCATTAAATTAGCAAACCAGCCCAGCCACATTTAAATTTCCCCTTTGGTGCTTTAGTGTAAATCAGACATGGAGCTCAGATCTCCCTCAGAATATTTACAGTTCGAATCAATCTTCAGCGTTTCACCCGGGAAGTTCTCTCAGGTTCTGTCCTTTATTAACATCAGTTTTCCCTTTGCTTTCAAAAAGGGATTTTCAGGAACCGAAACCACAATATATGACGGCACCGGCCGAAAATGTCTGAGCGAGCAGCAGAGAACACAACTTCTCGGAGAGGCGCTGCTCCGGCTTCCACTTTACATCACCGCTTCTTCATATTTCAAGCTTTCAGCTCAGGTTTGATTTATGACGAGCGGCACATAAATTCCTCTGCGATAGTTTCAGGATGTGTGCGGAGTAAAGGAAATATTCGGGACGCGGGATCACATCAGCTGCAGCCCGCGGCGCTCCTGACGCTGCTGCCCGAGGAAGGGCCTCCTCCGTCACACTCGGAGCTGCAAATGGTGCCACGCCTCGTCATTGATCTGACCTTCTGTGGTCTGAATAGATGCGAAGATTCAAGGATTCAAGGAAACTTTATTGTCATCCCAACACAGGCTCGCATGCGAGGTGGGACGATGTTCCCAAATAACGTTATAAACATTATAAAACAGCATAAAGGAAACACGCACACATTTAACTCCCTGGCTGGATGGATATGTGACATAAAATGTAAGGTAAAACACGTTCTCGGAGAGTCTCGGAGAGTTATTAAGTTGTTGGCGTCTCTTGAAGAACACTCCAACAGGACTCACAGCTGCTGTTGGCTTTGGACAGTCCACTTCAGTGGCCATTCTCCAGTTACACACACTTACACACACTGTGCGCACACACATAAAATAAACACGGCAAATAGCCACATCCCTCTCAACCAACAACAGTGCTGCAACTGTTCCTCATGTGACAGGAGGGGGAGGTGAGCCGATGAGCTCAGGGAGTGGTGGGGAATCGCGTGCGAAGGCCTAATACGAGGTTTCAACCCCAGATGGGTCACATCAGTAGCGCACAATCAACAAATTTGTCCCTGCCAAGTTTACACGCTTAGCATGTCTAAAAGAGCAGCGCTGGGGGAACCTGCCACGGCTTCTATATTCTCAATTATGAGACGTGGTGACGTGGTAGCACATGAGAAACCGTTTCATAAATGAATCCAAAAAATAACCTCACAAAAAGAAAAGGAGGTTCTTGCTGTAGGTTTCTCCTGGTTTTCCTTCCACTGAGTTAATTAGTGTTCCGAGAAGCTCTGTCAGCTCAACGAGTTGGTCCGGTGCAACAAGACGCACCTGTGTGTGTGTGTGTGTGTGTGTGTGTGTGTGTGTGTGTGTGTGTGGTGTGTGTGTGTGTGTGTGTGTGTGTGTGTGTGTCCATCAGGGAGATGATACCGATGAAGCTGGTGACAGATGATTCAGTGTCCCGCTCCAGGGTCTCAGAGTCCGATCAGGGGGGCTTTAAAGGACAGCACAACGTTTGAGAGACGTCTGTCTGTCCCGGACTCGCTCAGAGGCCACGGAGAAGAGGGAGAAAACCTCCGCCGTTCTCTTCTCACGGCAGTGTGTGTGGTCTTGTCTTCCTGGTTTTGTTTTCACTGTGGCCTCTCATCTTTAAATAGCTGCTATAATCTGCCCGTCCCGGCACAGACACATCTTCAGACCAAATTTTACAGCGCGCCGTGCAGCCTGAGATCCAGGTTGGTCCACGTGAGCGCAGGGCAGCTGGAGATGGACGATGGGTGACGCTTCGCATCACTGGAAAAGCCACAGTTCTGACGCTGAAGAGCCAGGGATATAACCCCAGCGCTTAGCCCAGAATCTTGTTGATTCATGGTGCTTTAGGGTAATGATCTGACAAGCTGCTGCAGACTCCGTCTCATCAATAACACCAGAACCTCATTCAACAGGCTTCAGACACCAGTTCTCATGCAACTGACAAACTGGCGAAAAAGCAAATAAAAGAGTCGAATCCTCCTCTTGGACGAGAAAATTAAATACAGAGCGAGAGGAAAGGAGTCGCCAGGGTGGGAACTGTCATAAAAATGAGCAGAGAATGAGATTCAAAGTGTTTTTCCCCAGCAAGACAATAAAACCATGAACAAGTATGTGTTAGCAGGAAGGAGAAATCCTCTGTGGCTCCACTGCACTGTGAAGGGGAGTCAGATGGAGCTCCAGATGTGACCCAAACATGCCTCAAGTTTCACTCTGGTTCTTAGTGGGTCTTAGCGAAGCAGACCTGGGGTCTGTAGGAGGCCCAGGCTCATTCATCTTCACACAGAGGCTCCTGGTCGGCACATGGGAGCTGGTGAACAGCAGCAACTTCACCTGCTCTGATGCTGGAGACCCAGCAAAACTGCTGGGAGTTCCTTCACGGTTCCCAGGAGGTTCTGAGGCTTCTCACAGAAACGGTTTTAAATGTGTGTGTGACTTCATGTTTAGGCTCGAGGTCCGACAAGACAGTTGCAGCGGCGGCGAGGATGTTGTAAAGCCGCCCGCGTTTCAACACTTCCCTGATGTGAAAGTCATCGCCTGACATCACCTTTCCTGCCTCCTCTTCCTCTTCCCCGGTGATCACAGCTTCCCCCTGTCTAAACATTTAGTCTCATTGTGCCACAACACCGAAATTCACCTTCATTCGCATGAAGAAGCAGCACAAGCAAACAAAAAAAGACATTTTAGTGACCAAAGAGATATTCTCCATCCCCTATATTTAAAAAAAAAACCTGTTCAGGACCAGTTCTACGAACCTGCTGCTGTTGAAGCGACGTTTTCCTTTGTGAATAAGTTAAAGGGACAATTAAACCGAACTTGACAGTTTGGCAGTCAGCCAAGTTGATCCTCTGCCAGCTGGAACAGAAATGCTTCTGCCTAGTTCTGCTTTCTTTGCAAATATTTAATTGTGCTGTTTTTTGATTGTGATCTGGTGATTTTGATTGTATTCGTGAGTAGTTAAGAGAAGTAACAGAGCAGGGAAAAAAAAAACTTTTTGGCTCATTTAAACCCGTGTTAACCACTCTATCAGGTCTGTACCCTGATGGCATGTTTGTGTGTGTGCGTGTGTGCGTGCGTGCGTGCGTGGGAGGACGGAGCTCTGGGATTCCCTAAAAGCGTGTACAGTAAATCCTTAACCAGCACAGATTCCCATGAATCGCGTGCAGTGAGGCAGGACTCCCAAGTTAAACCGTGTTGTTGCTCACAAGCACATGTACACACACGCACACACACGCACACACGAGCGAGGCCGGTTTAATGGTTAGGTGGCTTAAGCTGGTGTCGTGGGAGGGTTAATGGATTTCAACCATTTATTCACCTGTCAGACCCATTAAACCCATAGTTGCTCCTTCCGTGACCAAACGAGTCCTTTTATCTCCATAACAACCCTCATCTGCTTAAGCTCAACCAGGCCTTCCCTCCGCGGTGTGTGTCAGTGGAAATGCAGATCCCGTGTATGCTTGGAGCAGCCCTGGAGGAAGCGCACGGAGATCCGTCAGCAGTCGTGGACAGAGAGAGGCTGGTTTTCTGTGGGTGGTCGGTGATCAGCGCACTGACTGGTTCCATGTAACCAACCTTTGGCCTTCCACCTCATGCCCAGCGTGTGTGTGTGTGTGTGTGTGTGTGTGTGTGTGTGTGTGTGTGTGTGTGTGTGTGGGTGTGGGTGTGTGTGTGGGTGTGTGTGTGGGTGTGTGGGTGGGTGTGTGTGTCCCCATCATGTGATTCAGATCAGGACAACATTTGATCCAAACAAACAGCTGGCCAGCTGTGCCGAGCGCACACGCCTCCATAATTACACACAATCTTCCTGTTTTTCCCAACATAAGAGTGTAATTTGCTAAAATTCCCTTTGAACATACATAAACTACACTTTGGATAAATTAGATAAACTGTCGTCAGGTCCCAGAAGGCCTTTTATTCTGGGATGACTTACATTAAATAACACGCTGCTAGAGAACTAACAGGGTCAAGGTGGAATACTTAATCCCATGATGCAATAGTTATAGATTATCGATGGTATGGATGGGAGCGAGCCATGGGGCGACCCAGGGTGTGTGAACCCAACGCCACCGTGACATGTGATGCACAGCACCTGTGCAAACACCACTACAAAGACGAGCCTGTTTCATGGAATCTCCCTTTAATTAGCCTTTAATTGGAATACGGCTCCCACAGTCGGGACAGGGAAACACAGCCGGAACGAACCGGAGCGGCAGTGAATGATGGGACTGGCAGGGAAACGGTGAGTAATGCAGGCTTTACCAGGCAGGGTCTGTCAATAAAACCATATTTACATTAAGATAAAGCTGTCAGGTAAGCTTTCTGTCAGTGCACACACACGCACACACGCACACACACGCGCGCGCACACACACACAAAATACATCATGATTTACAAACCGCATCGGAGAAGTTACGCAATGTTCAAACATGTGGCCAGTATTGAAAACAAACCATGGCACGCAACTGTGGCCAGCTCATTTTAGGGCCTCTCTCTGTCTCTGTCTTTGTCCATCTCTGTCTCTGGCTCTCAATCTGTCCATCTCTGTCTGTCTCTGTCCATCTCTGTCTCTGTCCATCTCTGTCTCTGTCCATCTCTGTTTCTGTCCATCTCTGTCTCTGTCTATGTCCATCTCTGTCTCTGTCCATCTCTGTCTCTGTCTATGTCCATCTCTGTCTATGTCCATCTCTGTCTCTGGCTCTCAATCTGTCCATTTCTATGTCTCTGTCCATCTCTGTCTCTGTCCATCTCTGTCTCTGTTTCTGTCCATCTATGGCTCAGTCTATCTCTGTCTCTGTCCATCTATGTCCATCTCTGTCTCTGTCTATCTCTGTCTCCGTCTATGTCCATCTCTGTCTCTGTCCATCTGTGTCTCTGTCCATCTCTGGCTCTGTCTATCTCTATCTCTATCTCTGTCTGTCCATTGTTGTCCAACTCCATCTCTGTCTATCTCTGTCTCTGTCCATCTCTCTCTCTGTCCATCTCTGTCTCTGTCAATCTCTATCTCTGTCTGTCCATCTATGTCCATCTCTGTCTCTGTCCATCTCTGGCTCTGTCCATCTATGTCCATCTCTATGTCTATCTCTGTCCATCTCTATCTCTGTCCATCTATGTCAATCTCTATCTCTGTCTGTCCATCTATGTCCATCTCGTTCTCTGTCCATCTATGTCCATCTCTGTCTCTGTCTCTGTCTCTGTCTCTGTCTCCCCCCCCCCCCCCCGTGGCTCATTTGAGCACCTCGGCTCTTCATCAGCTCAGTAACATTCCGCTAGTTTATCCCGACGTAAGCAAACTCCTTAAATAGTGCAACTGTCCAGCAGGGACATGTTATGTCTTCTAAGGGCCACGATTAAAGGAGGAGCGTCGCTCAGCGATTAAGAGACAAATGGCCAAGAAACGCAACACAATTGTACGTCCTCGGTGATGAGTTGACGAGGGAAGTGAAGGAAAACGGGGCTGATCAGAAACACTTGAGTCCTCTGAAGGACTGAAGGCTGTAATTGGACTGTAATCATGTCCATGTTGGACCGGCAGGAAGACAGACAGAAGATTGTCTTAGAGGCTTTATATCAACTGAGTCTGTCACAGATGGTTTTCACTAAGACAACAATTCTCTTTGTCCAGAGTCGTCTTTAAAGTATTCTAATTATGGCGCTGTCGACTGGAGAGACGCCAAGATCCAGCAACTCATTTTAATAGAGGGAAGAAGCTAAAAGAAGATTCTTTTCCAGGACTTAACTGCACTCATTTGATCTTAGGAGTCCACTTGGTTAAAGTTTCCTCTGTAACAAACGGCTGATTCCAGGATGTCTCAGGATGGAACAGCAGAGCTGAAGGGGCTTCAGTTCCGGTCTACAACGATAATTTCCTATCAAGCATCACGATCAGAAGAGCAACAGAGGCAACATTGGCATCAATAAGCAGGTCAGTGTGCCCGAGAGGTCAGAGGTCAGCACAGTCACCTCATCTACCTGGAAAACACAAAGGAATGTCCTTCCTGCTCTGTTATTTTCTGAATTAAAGCTTAACTACAGTAATCATCTAAATAGTAGAAGTTCCTGTTATCATCATCCAGGGAGACATTTGTTGTGCGGATGTGAGGTTAAGAGCAGAAAGAGGACACAAAAGAAGCTAAATAAGAGTCTCCCCCTCGGAACTGGAACCCCGCAGTAGTGAGAGAAGGAAATCTGTCATATCAACAGATGGTCACGTGACCAACAGGAAGCCAAAAAAACCCTCTTTGGAGCCGCCACATGTCCTCGGGTGACCACTCACAAGAGAGGAATACATTACAAATATCAAAGCAGCAACACGCCATCAAATCCCCAACGTTCCGTGTGACTGTAACAGCTGTGCGGGGAGGGAGCACTAGCATGACGGTCGGAGGGATACGCATATGGGGAGAGGTGGTTTGGCACCACTCGTCTGTAATGGATTGCTTCCACGGGAAGCTGAAAACATGTCATAATTGGCCCCAATCAAGCTCAGCCATTGAGACATACAGTTAAAGTGACAGGCGGTGTGTGTGTGTGTGTGTGTGTGTGTGTGGGGGGGGGGGTCTGCTGGGGGGACACTCAGGTGCTGTGACAGAGCGATTCTGCAGGAGAGGATATAGTGTAAATATTGACCCTAGACACACACACACACACACACACACACACCCAGAGGAATGTGTACATTGTTTTTAGGTGCTGGTCATTCCTCGGAGGAAATCTCAGAGTGTTTTCCTTCCATCTGAACCTCTGTGGTTTGTTTCCCCCTCAAACCTCTGCTTTAAGATTAGTGGAGAAAGATTTAATACTCTCCATCCCTCTAATTCTACAACCTTAAATCCGACGGCTTCCTGACCCCACGACTAATCCCGGGAGCCGGCCTTCAGCTAAACAATTGCTCCACTCTGGAATGTTTCTCTCGGCGACCAGCGCTCCCAACAACCTTCGACGCTACAACTTTCCAGCTTAGCGGGGTGGAATTTTGGGGGTATTTGCGCTCACTCCGAATCCCTGAGATTTCTGAGTTTGGTGTTACAACCTTTTTGAACAGAAACATTCTCGGCCCCTGCCGTGGTTGCCGTGACGACTCGGCGCCGCCCGCTTTCCCGTGTGCTGGGCGTCAAACGCAGCTCAGACCTGTGTGAGATGCGGAAACCCGAGATTGACAAGGAAGATCACACTTGTCATGACACAGACTGGCTGAGCCCGTCCTGTCCTCTGTCCTCTCCTCTCCCTTGTCCTGGTGTGCCCTCCGTCCCTCCCTCCGCCCCCTCCCTCCCCCCACCGTGTTGCTGTCCCCTCATGCATGGATACAATGTGCTCCACTGTGCTCCGGGAAGACTAGCATTACTGTTCACACGCAATCAAACCCGTACGTGGACACACTCGGTCTCCCGCTCCTGCACCTTTCATCCCGTCTCCCCCAGACTTGTGTCTTGGACACAGCTGGAAGATCTGAAACTGGAAGATCTCAGTGAAGATCTCCTTTGTGGTTTTCCTCTGTGAATTGATTTGAAATTTTCATTATTTTTGTAATGATTTTGTCGATGCATTTAAAGACGCTCGGAAATTTCCCCGCTGTATATGCTTGTTATTAATGTTAATGTTACGTTATATAATTCAATTTCCTCACGGGGATGAATAAAGTACATCTTAATCTTAATATAATAAATAATCAGTTGCAACATCAAGCACAAAGATCTTTTTGGCAATTACATAATCTGCAGCGTTATTACATTGTTATTACATCATTAAAATTGTGCTCATTAAAAAAAAATAAGTTATTTTAAATACATGTATTTTTGGTATAAAAAATATATTATTATTGATAATAATAATAATAATAATAATAATAATAATAATAATAGTAATAATAATAATAATAAGAATAAAATAATAATAATAATAATATAATAATAATAAAATAATAACACTTTGATCTTTAGCATGTGGATATTTTGAATGTTAAATTAGCTTTTTTTTAAACTTTATTTATCATTATTATGTTTGGGGGATTTTTATCTGTGATTTTGGAGCGATTCTCGAAACTTTTTTATGCTTCTTGAAATTCCATTTTAATTTTACTTGGCATCTTATTTTCACAACTATTAAAAATCTACAAACATTTATAAACCTTAAGACCCACAAAATACACAGTTTGACAAAAGGAAGAAAGAAAAGAAAAGAAAACCTTTTAACTTTGTAGCTTCAGCAGATAAATGATTGTTTTGTAGTAACGCTGTGTTTATTATTTTATCACTGAGGACTTATTTAAAGGTTTAAATCTCAATGATCAAGTCCATGATCATAAAACATACAATGTGTGTCATTTCAAATCCCTCTACGATGAATTCTGTAGTTTACAATGACAGTAAATATCTAATTTCCCCAGAAGTTTCCTGCCTTCACCAGTCACATAATGGACACTAAACTGATGCAGCTTCTAATTATTCCAATCACAGCAGCAGGAAACTCTGCTCGATCGGAATTTAGTGGAATTTCAGCCTCGAATCAACATCATATAGTCGAAGTGGAAATAATAAATAGGGCAGATAAGGAAACGCAGCTCTGCCTGTCTGTCTGCCTGCCTGTCTGTCTGCCTGCCTGTCTGCCTGCCTGCCTGCCTGCCTGCCTGCCTGGACGTCTGCCTGCCTGTCTGTCTGTCTGTCTGTCTGTCTGTCTGTCTGTCTGTCTGCCTGCCTGCCTGCCTGCCTGCCTGCCTGCCTGCCTGCCTGCCTGTCTGCCTGCCTGCCTGCCTGCCGCCTGCCTGCCTGCCTGCCTGCCGCCTGCCTGCCTGCCTGTCTGTCTGTCTGTCTGTCTTCTGTCTGCCTGCCTGCCTGCCTGCCTGCCTGCCTGCCTGCCTGCCTGTCTGTCTGTCTGCCTGCCTGCCTGCCTGCCTGCCTGCCTGCCTGCCTGCCTGTCTGTCTGTCTGCCTGTCTGCCTGGACGCCTGTCTGTCTGTAACTGTTTCCATATGGGGCCTCAGGGTGGGAGAACATGATACCTGACGGCTCTTTGTCTCTGCTCCTCCCTCTTTAGTGTCAACCACGTTTGTCTCGGCGCTGCTGCTGCTGCTACGGCTTAAATACATGAAGCACGCATGCAGAGCGTGTTTGTGTGTGTGTGTGTGTGTGTGTGTGGTGTGTGTGTGTGTGTGTGTGTGTGTGTGTGTGTGTGTGTGTGTGTGTGTGTGTGTTTGCGTGCGTGCGTGCGTGCACATGTGCATGGCAGCCCTCCAGTGCCCTTCGATGGCTGTAGTTTAGAGGGTAATTGAACTAATTCCTCCAGGGTTGCTCTCTGTCTGCATGTTTCTGTACATTTCCCCTCATACTCTCTCTCTTTCCTCCCTCTCTCTCTATCCCTCCCTCCCTCTCTCTCTCTCCCTCCCTCTCTCTCCCTCCACCCCTCTCTCCCTCCCCCCTCTCTCGCTTCAACAGATCATTTTCATAACCACTTTTCTGAGGTCACAGCCTTGCCTGCACTAGTCACGCAACCCCTTGCTGGCTCAGTCAGCTTTACATGTGCTGTTTATGCACACATGCGCTGTACTACTACTACTACTACTACTACTACTACCACTACTACTACTACTACTACTACCACTACTACTACTACCACTACTACTACTACTACTACTACTACTACTACTACTACCACTACTACTACTACCACTACTACTACTACCACTACTACCACTACTACTACTACTACTACTACTATACTACTACTACTACCACTACTACTACTACTAATACTACCACTACTACTACTACCACTACTACCACTACTACTACTACCACTACTACCACTACTGCTACTACTACTACTACTACTAATACTACCATTACTACTACTACTGCTACTACTACTAATGCTACTACTGTACGACTAATGCTACTACTACCATTACTACTACTACTGTACTACTAATGCTACTGCTGCTACTACTACTGCTATGCTATGCTATGCTATGCTACACAACAGCCTATCTCAAAGGGACAGTGAGCAGCTCTCTTTCAGCATCCACAACATGCTAACATGGCACTTTTACGGGCTCCACGTGTCTATTTTTAGCTCCACGTGTGTGGATTTGGAACCTACTACGAATGCTTTAAATCTTCTTTGTTTTCTTTCTTTCTTTTTTTCAGCCTGATTGTCCTGTTTAGTTGGCTGCGGGCCTTTAGAATGCAGGTGTAAAAGTGAATAAATCAGGGCATTTTTAAAAACAATACACGTCAAAAGTTTGTCAGCTCCACTGAAAATAATGTATTTGAGAAATCTATAAATATACTCCTTCTCAACACTTGGTAGGACAGTAATGGCTGAAGCTGAAAGACATTACCTTCCCCTGCTACTGCTGCTCACCTCAATCTGCACGTCTCCATAACTGGGACAAGCAGTTATGGAGACGTGCAGATGTACGAGAAGAATGGCATTTCAAACCAGACGCAGAAACAGGCAGGTAGGCCTGATTTAGAAAACAGGAACAACGGGACGGCCCATTGAAAATACTGCAAATTCCAAATAAAGATTTGTTGGACTCCTCGTTTGTGACAGACGTGTCTGAAACTAGTCCTGAGATTGAGATCAAAGATCTTTAGATTGCAAGTTGGCCGGAAACCAAACTTTACTGGCAGTTGGATTGTAGCGTTACTGAACAACGTCAGTGAGTTGCATTCATATATAAATTTACTGCAGATACAAACCTTGTTGAGTTCATCGTTATCTGCTCTTCAGCCGCGTGATCAAAGGTGCAACTTACGCTGTAAACGCCGGACAATACGTCTTTGCAAAGATTTCGGAGCTCATCAAATCTACGTTTGTGTTTTTGGTCATGACATCATGAGGAAGGGGGGAGGGGAGCCACAAAACAGCCTCAATATGGTCTGGAAATTGACCGAGAATGTGGCCCAGCGCGGTTGCATGAGAAGGAGCCGGACTGAAGTAGCGGGGAGGAGACGGCTGCCAAGAGAAAGGGCTCAGGCCTGAAGGCTTCTGGCAGGTGTTTTGACTCTGCTATCCATCCAGCTGCTGACTTAAACATGGGAGGTGTTACAAGAGAATCTATTAGCCGTACAGACAGGCTGCAATCTGTGTGATCTTCTGTCATCCTCTTAATTTCTTAAGCATGTAAATATTGAAAATGAAAATAAAACACACTTGTTTGATTTGATGAACAGTGTGCGATGTCTAAACAAAAGAGCTAGAGATCATTTTCATGGAAAATATGAATCACGCCTAATTATCTGGCAGGACGGGCCACGCCTGCGCCTGCAGGACTCTGCCAGTACGTTTAAAGGTCTTCAGCCCCAATTGGCCCCATTCACAGCGCAACAAATGCAGTGGGATCAGGGATGGATGGATGAAGACGAGGCGGACGGAATCATGATTTCATTCTTCCATCCACCGCTGTGTTCAACATCATTCAACACCTTGTCCGGCGGCGTGGCGTGTCGGCCTGTGAAGGTGTTTAGGTGCTGCAGCTCAGTCCTGATCCTTTATATAAAGGAAATCATATAGAATAAAGAATAAAGCGCCCTCGGTGACTCAGACGAGAGCTATGAAAAGGCAGAGAGAGTGAAGGAGGGCGAGTGGGTGGCTGCAGCTACAGCACCACAGCGTCAGGTTGAAACTGTCCAGGCCTCCAGGCCAAGGGGTGGTGGCACCACAAGAGAGGAAAGATTAAATGGAAGGTAACAAGCTTAGAGACGGCAAAACAAATACAAAAGAAAACGATTCTGCTGCCTTGACATCTGAATGCAGCGTCAATGAACCTGAATAAGCTACAACAGATGTGCGATCAAAGGAAGAACCACATATTTTAAGGGAAAATTACATTTATTTGGAGTAAAATTGGGGTTTATTCTCAGTAGCTGGCATATCTGATCAATATCAGGCTTCTTCAAATCACACTAATTCCCTAACTGTGTTTGAACTTTATTTTACATTATAACAAACTTTCCAGTCCACTCAAATTGTTCTTTTCAAAAAGGAAAAAAACCTGGCTACCTCATCCAGAGTTTGTCTCCTCAGTTCAATCGTTAACAAGTTTATGTTCTATAAGAAGCTTCAAATAAGTGTGGAGGACGCCGCCAGATGGTGTCTGTTAGAGCCATCCAACTGCACAATAGCTCATGTGAGCCGTATTGACAGGACGATCTGGCCGTGCTGCTCCGCTCGCAGCATGAGAGGGGGTATTTAGAAAGCTATCACCACGCTATCATGCCTCAGACATGTGAGCAGCCGCAGCATCTTCATCCTTAACTGGTTTAGGATATATTGAGGTCATTTTCCTGGGTTTACACAACATTGCGTGAGAAGGGAAGGGTATCCGGCAGATCCAATTGCCCTCTGTCAGGGCGGCAGTGCCTCCATGAATGTGGCCTTTGAGTGGCGAGACATGTAGACAGCCTGTACTTACTGTATCTGGGAAATAGGCCTGATGCGACTTCAAACAGCCACAATGATGTTATTATGCCCCCCACCCCCCCACCCCCACCCTCGCCAGGCCTCGCTCCCTCCTTTCTGAGACGTTGTTGCTCGTGAGTCACAAAGGAGCCTCCAATGTTCCCGTGTTTATGTTTTCATTTCTCGTTTTCATTTCTCAAGGTTGGAGTTGGACAAATGCGCCTTTTTTATGCACGTATGACACTTTGAAGAAAGACTGAAGCTGAAATGCACCACAGCTGCAATTATCTCCATTTACAAGTTGGGAAGTGCTTTCACAACAGTTGTTTTATTGAGGAACAAGCATGACAAAAACACTGGGCATCATACCGTGACTGTGGTCTCCGGAGGAGGAAAAACAAGAGATCATCCTTGTTTTGATAGGAACAGAGGATGGTTGTGTTGAGTGTAATGGAAAACTGCAAGAAAACCTTCCAGTGGCGTAATAAAAAACACGGGAGTCAAGCGACTTCAAAGTGAAAACGACTTTGCTTTTGAACAACAACAACAAAAAGAAGCTCACCTCCTCACCTAAAACTAGCATAGAGTTTCTGTTCCTTCTGCTTTTGACAGGTCAAACTATGCAAAGGTCCAAATAGACCTGAGCTCACTTACAGGTTGTGCAGCAGGTCCACGGCAGAGAGCAGAAATGTGTGCAAAACAGCCTGTTTGAACCAATATCAGACAGGAATCCGGGTCCTGGTTTCATATCAAGATGCAGGTATCAACCCCAGGCTGCTATATTTACACCGGCTTCTTCACGTGGCTGCTGGCTGTCACGTCTATTCCTCCAAACTCTGAAGCTTTACTGGGGCGGGCTGACTCGTGAGGGTAAACAATTGGGTTAGAAACAACCTCTCGACACACGCTTTGTCTTGTGATTCCTATAACCGACACCAGAATGGTCTCCGTTTTAGCTAAAGTCTGTATCTGCATCTGTATCGATCATCCCTGAGAAGTCAAAAGGAGCTGAACCCGAAGCCTCTTGCAGCTCTATATTTGACGGATGACAGTGTGTGAAAACAGGAATGAGACACGTAGCGCCCTGGCTGGATAAATGTGAGCATGTGTGTTTGTGAGTGTGCATGTGATGCATATTTAAAACATTTGTAATTCGATGATGAAAACAAACCCTGGCACATTAGCACGGAGAATTTCCCAGCTCTGCATGCAAACTTGCAGCGGGGGGAGGGCAGCGGCGCGTGCACGCGTGCGTGAGCGCGCACGAGCGTAAAGCCGGCAGCTGTTTAGATTCCGTCTAACAGCGCGCTCTCTGAAAGGAAGCCAATTCCAACATGATTCCCCGGGACAGAAACAGAGTGTGACACTTTTCTCCGCCACCTCGTCATTGTCTCGTTTTTCCTGCTCTCTTTTTTCTTTCTCTCCCTCCTCGGTCTTTTCCCGCCGCTGCACAAGTCCACTGATTGGGGGCGTGAATCTGAATCTACTCCTGCTTGGATGGTGCTGAGCTCCCGCTGCTGATGGGATGACCTGACGGGACCACACACCCATGGTGACGTTGCTGCTGATGAATAAGTCATGAGGAGAGGATTTGTCACAGATTGGTCCAGAGCATCGGAGTCTGCGGCTCTGGCTCTAATCAGGTCACAAACTCAAAGCGGGGTGTCCAGAACCAGTCCTCCACGGCCGTAACCCAAGCTGGGATTTCTGTCCTGCCAGGTAGTCAACGCCTTCCCCTGCAATCCAACTTTCCTTGGTGAAAGCATGTTCTGCCTGGCAGGACAGAAAACCCGTCTGGATTACGGCCCATGCGGACTGGGTCTGGACGCCGTGGACATAAGGGAACCTCCCAGACAGACAGACAGACAGACACCCACTCGCTAACTGTGCGTCCAAACCAGAGATTAATGACACTGATTATTGTTGCATGGGCAGCGTCACAGTTGCAGCCTTTAGCCATCTGATGCTAATTTCTTGACATATTTATTATCATGAGAGAGAACGCTGCCGTAGATCCAGGGAAACACAGCACGCCCCGGCCTAAACAGGCAGGCGGCGTCCTCACAAGATGCTCAGACCACAGCAGTCGGCTACCCAAAGAGCAACATCTGCTCCCTGAATGATGGATGCACGTTGGAGCAGTAAACACAGAGCTTGAGGTACTTGAAGATTTGCTGTTGCCTTTTTTTTTTTGGTTTAATTTACACCGACTTTAGTTTTGTGGCTATTAATTTTCCAGGAGAGGAGCGGGATACATGGCTATTTCTCATCCCATCATTCCTACTGTGTCCTAACACAAAGGAAAATTGATTGCAGCAAGCTTTGGAAGCCTCCTCCGGTTCTGTTTGCAGTTAAATCGTTAAGAAAAAGCTTTCTTTCTCCTGGCTAACAAATAATGCAATCAGATCTGCAGAAGTGAGCCAAGTGCAACGCAGACATCTGCCTCTCTCCCTCCCTCACTCTTCCTCTCACCACCCTGGTTTATACCCAGCCGTACAGGTGAGACATTTGGACCCGTTCCCCTGCCTGCACGACGTCCACCTACAGACGGTCCATCCCTCCGTCTGTTTTTATTTGCCCCATGCAAATGTGTCCTCTTTGCTTTATAAATTCTGCCGCCTGTACCCTCTGCTTGTGTTTGCCTCCATCCTAAAAATATTTTGTCAGGCTCACTCACTCGATAATAATCCGGCAGAGAGCAGGAGTTCACCCAGAGTTCAGAATGCTCTGGCTGCTCAGAGCGCAGCAATGTCCTGCCAACCAATAAAAAAACACAAAACACACAAAATGCTCTTGCATCACTGCCCTCTTTAATTAGGCCGCAATCTGTCTCTTTTTCAACGAGGCTTTCACCTTAACGTTTGAGCTCCGTCGGCTGAATATTTGAGAGGAATGTGCGGCAGACTCTGCATTCGTGACACTGAAAAAGCAACTTCCCCTCAGAGCTTCTCCAAACAAGCCTGACTTCATATGACGTGATCTAAGGAACTATTTTTACTCCAGCCGGTCGCCCTCTCCCGTTGTCCCATATCAAATGCCGATGACGGGGACCTGATCTAGCTGACAATAGTTAGTGTATTGAGCTGTATCGGGTCGGATGCCACCTTTGGTTAGTGATCTTTCCAACCGCATGGAACCGTATCGATTTACATTAAAGGCAGCAGCAGCAAGAACCGGGCCGCATGCTTCAATTCAAAGAAATGGAGGTGACGGATACAGGGAATACTGGGATGTCTGAATACGCCAGGCACCAGGACATGATGGCATGTAAGTCAACATCCTCAGACGGCAAACACAGTGCCATCAGGGATTTCCCTGTCAAAGGTGGAGTCTCTGGGATTGACTGAGCGTGTGCGTGAGTAAAAAGCCCAGTTTGTGTTGACACAGTTATGCTAATGGTGAGCAGCATTATAATAGCCTGAATAACAACAGATGCTCCATTGACGCTCCATTGATGCCCAACACCACTGCGGAACGATTTGAAACAGAGACTGAAAGTTTCAATCGAACCATGACTTCGGGGCGTCTTTGCTGACTTGATTCTTCGCTGGCCGCTGCACCCACATGATCCATATTGTGCCAGAGCAGCGGAGTCACAGAGTTCATTCATCAGCCCGTGTGAAAGGTCTCTCCATTCGCTCGGTTTAGCCATCAACAGATCGCATTACTGACACCAATGAGCTTTTTATGTGGTTGGACATGTTAAATTGGTTGTGCTCTAGCTAATAGGTCTTTGGTGCTCACTGGGGGGAAACTGGAGGCCATTTGCACCAGGATGGGGGCCAGCGTTCGGTTCGGGGAAGTCAACCTTTGTCATGTCATCAATCAGTTCATTGTGTTCTATTTCTAAACCGTGCAATTGGGACAACAGAGGCACACAGACAGACTCGATAATAAGAATGCCCGAGTCCCCAATCCTGCTGTGGATTTGATGAAAGGTCAAAGTGCAAAATACTAATCCAGGGCTGCATATTGGACTTTTCTTTGCAGTCGCAGTAAAATTCAATCAAACTGCTTAAAAACTTTTAAATAAACAGAGAACAAAGTCTGTTTCTGCATGCCACAACAAATCAAAAGCAGAAGATTGTTCTTGTAAGTCCTAATGAGATATTAAATAGGCTTTCAAAAATGGCTGTGGGCAGCCCTGAATATGTAAGCCCTGTTCATGGAAATGCACTATTTGTTTGGTATGAATTCAGGGAAGAATAAAAATCGGGAATGCGAAATGAAGTTATCTCTGCTGTAGTTTGGGTGAACGCTACAGCGTTGCATGCTGATGAAAATAGGCTGAAACTGCGCAGGCCTCCAGGCCGGACCACCAACCAATGGAAGAAATAGGCATTATTATATTAACAAGGCAAATATCATTACCAACAACAGGAGAGTTTGCACGTCTTCTTTTTAAATACGATTCAGAACGGAATATTTATGCAAAAGAGCAGGTTAAAGTGTTTCCAGAGCACGAGCGTCGCCTCTACTGCGAGGGCCTTCGGTCCACTCGTCCCCCGCAGGCCGGAGCGGCTCAATAGAAGCTGTGGCAGTAATTACACAAGACAGCTTCCAACAATAGTGTTGAGCCAACAAAGGCTCCTGGTCCCCCTGCATGAGTCCTGGCTGTCCATCTGCACACACACATGAACACATATGCACTCTCTCACACACGCACGCACACACACACACACGCACACACACACGCAGGCTGGAGAGAGAAAAAACACCTCCCACTGCTACACAGCCGCCACTAGCTGTTACAGTTAGCATCTAACGGGGGCCCCCTCTCCGCTGATTTGAGTAATTCACTTATGGCCTTTTGTGATCCCTGGGGGCTCTTACGGGCCCCCTGAGGCCGACAGAGCCCAACTCCACTCAAGCGAGTTCAGTGTCTGTGGCACGAGAGGCCAGCCTGGGACAAAGCCAGTGTCATGCCTTTGATTCAGGCTACTAATGAGTTAGCTGTGAGCATCCTAAATGCATAAGGCGGCTTCGCCATTCATGCCCCCCCGACACATACAAGGGATTAGTTCGGCTGGGCTGTTGTGCTACTTACCAGCTATTGTGTCACTGATTATCGAAGGGGGGGCTGAAGACACATGGGGCGTGAGCTGTCATGCAACTAATGTGCGATTTAGTGGGGAGAATAAAGACACAAACACAACACTTATTAAGTGGAAAAACCAGCACTGCATCCACATTGCAGGCACAGAGCGGCCTTTGGAAAGGGAAGTCATTGCAGAGAAAGAAAGACATCGCATGTGGAGGAAAGAGGAAGGAGGAAAAAGCTCAGTCCTGGCATTCAACCTGATCACGCACTCTTCGTGAAGCAGACCGGAGGTGATTTTCCTTCACAGAGGTCAGTGAAACACGCAGACACAAGTTTCTGCTCACAGAAAACAGGTCAAATAAAAGAAAGAAAGAAAGACGGCGACAGAGGACACATGACACATTAGCCTTCATTAGCATCCGTGCACACATAATTACAACATATTAGTGTGTGTAATAAAACACGCGTTGATGCAACAGTGTGTGACTGGGGCCGCTTTGATGACTTATGATGTAAACATCTTTTTCAATTTGAAGCCTCATCAAGTGGATTGGAGATGTCATGTCACCAGAACCCGCCCCGCTCGGACCAGGCCGATTCTCTGTCTTCAGGCTCGTAATGACAAGTGAGATTTAAGTGATACGATACGACGCACTGACGCGTCCCCTCGACGTTGCGTGCTGAGGGATTGAAATGTGCAATCAGACGGCACAACTGAAGCTTTGCGAGCGAGCTTGGGTTTGGATCGTAGATTCCTCTCTGGCGGCATGAATGGGTCAAAGAACGGGAGCGAGAGAAGAGGTCAGAGGATTTGACCTTTGGTCAGTTTGAGTGTTCACAACAGTAAACACGCTGACAGATCCAACAAATGGTTTAATGAGCTGTGCAATCAAGGATCCAGTCTTCTAAACAATGAAGGCTCGCATCTCGTTGAGATGTTGGACATCTAAACACCTGATTTATCTTAACCAAGAATCAAAAATTTAAAAATACACACCTTTTTTTTCCTCTGTGAGCGGGTTATATGACCCTGAGGACAACTGAATGTTTCAGCGTACCTTTGTTTCCAGCGCTCTGAAGACCTACAGTGCACTGACCAAGTGTTGACCTTTCTGTTGCTAAACCTTTTCACTTCATCTAGAGTTCACTGGTCTGTCTTGGTCTTGGCCTTTGGCCGACCATCTTGTCTGCATTTGGGTCACAGCGGATGAGGAAGGAAAAAGTGCGGAGGTCACTGAGAGTTTAGTAAACAGAAAGTCCATCTAAATATGACCTGACACTATTTTGACCCCTGAGTAAAGACTCCATTACTGAGGTTTCGATCCAGCTTCACTTAAATCATCTGACTGCTCCTCCGCTCCGCTTTTGCACAATGAGGTTACAAAACCGTCTGCTGTCTGCTGGCTGACGTCATGGTGGCGTATCCCTGGCGTGAGTCTGGCGGCTCCGTGATCTTCCTCTTCCCCTTTTCCGAGTGCACGCATGGCCTCCTTCAAAACGCTGTGCGTGCACGGAAACCGGCGGGCACAATTTCCGAGATAGGAACTCAGATGTCAAGTGCAAACTCGGCTGTTGTACGATAGGAGCGGGCCAGAGGACCGGCGATGGCGTAGGTGGGTGTGGTCTCATGTGTGCGTTCCCGTACCCGCCCTGGCTGGAATGCCAGAAACGGGGAAGACGGGGCTTTAATTGAGCGTTTCCAGACACCCTTCCTTATAAATACACCTTCCAACAGTGGTGATAGATCCCCATCGCAGACGCACACCAGCAACACCACTCTTGAAAGGGCATTTTTATGTGTGGCTGGAAAATTATGAAGAAAGTTGACGATGAATGTTAAGAACTCGCTGAACGTCCAGCTGCCGCGTCCGCTCAATGGCGAACGACAAGAGCGGGACGACGACCGCAGCCACAGAAGTCCCAAACTGACAAAAAAAACTGTTTGAGGTAATTACATTTGTTCTTTGGGGTATGGACATAAAAAGGACACGAACTCTTCAGGCTTCCTGTGTGACCTGAGGCAGTGGGAGGAGTCTAAGACACACAAGGACGTGCAGAAATAATTAACATACATTTAAATAACAATGAGGATGCAGCATGTTCCTGCGTGTCAATAACAAGTCACGAGAGGCTGGAATGTTTGGTGACATGGCTGGCGCAAGTATGAAAGGCGCACGCCACAGAGGCGTGATGTCAGCGCCGCTACGCTGCGATGAGAGGCCTGTCAAAATGAGGCAGCTCCTCAGAGATGCACGGCCCGACAACGAGTTCTTCTGTCTCCAGTGAAAAGAGCACGATCCTAATGAAGCCATGAAGGCAGAGAGGAGAGCAGGGTTCACCTGAGGGAAAGCTCCGCCTCCAACAGTCTCCTCGCCACAGCTTCAGCCTGATGCTGCTGCATGCAGAGTTGGACTAAAATAAACGAAAAGTCCTCATTTCCTTTCACTTGGGATAAAGGAATCGTTTGTGATCCCTTTGCAAGACCAGCGCATGATGTGTTTTTCTAAAACTGCAATATTCTCCAGGCTGTTTGAAGGGACTGAGGTCGCCTGTTACCTTTAGATCCGCATTCTGAACCAAAATAAAGAGGACGTTCCAGATAACAGGGTCACTTCGCTGAAAGGTAAACAACAACCACGGAGTGTATCAAACCAATGACATTTAAATTAGTGCTGTAAAGAAGGGAAAACATGTTTCCCCGGTGCTTTTAAATTCAGGTTCTGCTCAAGATTTAGAGAATGTCTCATGGACACAAGAGGATGAACAGTGATGAAGCAGGAGCACGGAGGAGGAGGAGGAGCGCTGGGGATCCTGGGGGCAAATACTTAACAAGCTCAGCAACTGCAGGACAGAGAGCTTCCACTGGAAGAGAGGGGAATTACAGCCGCACATTCACCCTCATCATTTCAAGAACGCCAAAAAGTGCAAAACGACCCCCCCCCCCCCCACCTAAAATAACACTGAATAGAGAGCGACGCACAGCCTGCAGCCTAAGAGCAGATGAGTCCCGTTCTGCATCGCTCCTGACGGTTCAGCATCACGCGGTTAACTGAATTTTAACCTGGAATATGATTGATTTGCACCGTCTCAACTAGAAACAGATGTCCAGATCAATCCGGAGGCAGGGAGCTTTGAGGGGTGACCTTTTCCCGTCTGATGCAGAGCTTTTCCCTGAGATGTATTTGAATCTATTGCATATGTACACACTGCTCTCCCTGCTCCACCCCTCAGGAGTCACGCAACACCAACAGGTAACATCCACCTGCTCTCGCTCTTCCTCCTCCTCCTTCTGCTCTGGTGCCACAATCGAGCTGCAGAGTTAAAACAGCAGCGACAACAACGCGCATCAGCAGCGGCTGAACAGCAGCGTCACGCAGCCATGTGGACAGACGGGGAACTGCAGCAGCCCCAGCACACCAAGAGTCTTTTATACCTTTAAACAGTGCACAGAAGTGTGCACGTTGGAGCCTCTGTGACGTCATAGAATTCAGGGTTTTGTAATGTGTGTCAGAGGAGAAAAAAAGAGGAAAAAAAATCAGTGCACAGGAAGGATGTCAATTTTAGATTTATCAGGAAACAATGGGGTCGGTTTCAGTCGTTAAAGCCAAGTTGCTGACAACCCCCCACGCCCCCCCCACCCACCCCCCCCAGCTCTGCTCTGATTAATCCCATTAATTTAGCATCAAACCCAGCTAAGCTGGTCACCACTGCTGCTGGTTACAGAGATGCAGAACCTCTGAAGCTACCAACACACTTTCAAAAAGCAACCTCGTGATTTTCGACACACCTTTCGACAGCTATTTCACACACACACACACACACACACACACACCACCACCACAGCCTCCTGCAGGGTGACGCCTCCATAGCGCTCCTCCGGCATCACCCTCCACTGATCTCTGCGTGATCACTTATCTGTAAAGGCACCTTTAATAAGTCCGATTAGCACCTGTTCTGCAACTTTGCGTGATGGATAAGCTAAAAGAGCATTCGGGGTAAACGTGTGTGTGTAAAGTTGCCTAACTCTGTCCAACAGGATGCCAGCTGTTGGGTGCCATGCCAAGCAAAAGCAGCGGATGATGGGGATTACTGCAAAGATCAGGGGAGGAGAAGGTGAAAGAGTGGAGCCGCATGTGTGGAAGCAGAGTTGACGGCAAAACTTTCAGCTGGTCAGAACAAATCTCCATGAAATCCTTGATTTTTTCTTGTTGGCGCAGAGAAAAGGCCGCTCTTAATGTCTGTATCAGAACAAACCTTCTCGTCTTTGGAGATGTTACCTCCAGCTGTGCCAGGATCCTCTGAGCCGATGAGGCCCAGGATCCCGACCAGGCGCAGCCTTAAATATTTGAAGAGTTTTGCGGAACAACAGGAGTTTGGGGGAGGGGCCGTGTGTGTAAATGCCCGATGTTGGGACGGTGGGAAAACGAGAGCGGCCAAAAACGGTTTTACTGAACCTGACGCAGAGCTGCATCACACCTACAGTCAGCACAAACTCTGTAACGCTACGCACTCTTCCGCACTATTTTATCAAAAGTTCTTCTTAAGCCTGCAGAAATATTTATACAGAAATATAGAAAAATAAAAATATATATATAAATGTCTGTGTGTACAAAAGTTCAGTATGAAGCAACAGCGGTGAACAACAACATAAGCTGCTAAATTATCTGATCAATTCTAGAGAAATTCGTCACAACAGAATTAATTGAATTTCCCTCTAAATTCAGCCCAAATGTTCTTCTGATTTCTTTTATTCCACAACATTAAACCTGCTGTGATCCTGCTCCTCTAATAACACAAAGTTTTAAAACACCGCACACTCCCACTAAGGTTCCCATGGAGACTCGTCTTGACAGGCTCAAAGACAAACAAACATGGACACAACGAAGGTCTGGAGCTTTTACCTTGGAAGAAGCTCTTGACGCGGAGGTAGGACACTGCAAGGCGCAGTACAGACAGTTTGTCCAGCTTGGAGATGACATCTGGGGGGAACGGCAGCAGGCTGGCCAACCGGTCCAGCTCCGCGTTCAGCCTGTCCCTGTGGCGCTTGGACGGGTTGGTCTTCTCATTGGAAGGGTTCGGCTTCCTGATGAGGACGAGATCAATAGATGATCCTCAATGGAAGTGTGCGTGCGTGTGTGTGGTGTGTGTGTGTGTGTGTGTGTGTGTGGACAGAAGTCGTGTTTTCAGCTGTAAATAAATACATTTTTCCTCTGGATGGGCTCCCTGCAGACATCCGGAGTGCCTCGGCAGACAGTTAGCATGGCCTGCTGACAAGGATTAACTTGTTTAGCTTCACTTGTTGGACTCGCGCTGTTAACGGCAAAGTTAGTTTAAAACTCCTGGACGTGACAGGACGCAGACGCCGCCACCCTGCCGACCTCTGAAAGCCTTTCCCTGCGAGACCCTTCGCTTCCAGGCTTGTTTGATTTTTTCAGCTCGTATTTATGTAGCGGTCTGAGCTCGTTTGGATGCTGGGATCTCTTCTATCACAAATTTAGTTCCTGGAAGAATCAACTGTTGGAAACAGTGTGAAAAAGGGCGACAGACGCCCAGAGAGGTTCCGGCCTGTCGGCCCACGTTTCTCCTCTGCTCTGTGGTCCACAATGACACATGAACAACTAAACCACACTTTACAAAACTGGCTGCCTCTTAAAAAGCATTTCCTTTTGACCTGTTTGTTTCCTCCCGACCCGTCTAGGTTGGTGCTTCTGATCGAGGCTTCACCTCACTCCTGCGCTCATCTTATTGCTGTTCTAAAATCATTTCTAGCTTTTTTTTGCCATGTCTGCTGCTGAATGTACACGACGCGGCTCCTAACACGACACCTTTATGTAATGGTCAGCTCCAGTTTCCACAGCTGAGAGTTTCGCCACATACGCAGAATAGTTTTGCAGCAAACTTGAGCTTTGCCTGCTTTCTGCTCACTTAATATTATATCCTCCACGTCTTCCTGTTGAATATTCTGTAAATAGGGATGCGTTTGTATGCAACACATGACTAATTTCAACTTTGGCCAAGTAAATATCTCACACATTAATCACACGGTAAAATCTAAACAAGAAATTGGGTGAAATAAGATCAGAATGAGTGTTCAAGAATGTCTTGTGGCTTTTTGGAAGGTACTAGAATTAAATGTGTATTTATAAAGGAGCGGCTTCGCACACCGATGTGGTGCGGCGCAAAACATGAAAACTTTATAAATGCCACAAGGCTTGTTAAATTATCGCCTCCCACTGAAAATCTTATATAAGCAGCTATTCACTATTTATGCCATCAGCTCGCAACTAAAACTCCCATCAAACAAACTTTGAGGCTTTTCACAACAGTCAAGGAAAAGGGCAAAATAAAACCCAATAAAAAGCTCCTTTAACGGCCTCTTTATGCTTATTAATTTTTATTATGAGTTGTTTTTTTTTAGAAGTCTGACAGTTGCTACAGCCCAAAGTGCAGGACGCACAGTCACTTTTATATCTTCTCCTGGGCTCTTATCTCCCAGCTCCTCTCTAAAGGCAGGTTTTGTCACACAACCGCTCAGCACCGGCCACTGATGGGCCGCGTTTGAAGGGGCTCCTTAACTGTTTCTGGATGGGCTTCCTCCTCTTCCTGCCCGCGTACATGCAGTCTCCCGGAGGGATCATGATCGTGCGCTCCGTGGATGTAACAGGTGCGCTGCGGGAGACACAGACGTGGAGTTGAGTTCAAACTTCGCACCAGTGACACCTTCTCCCCCAGTAAAGTCAGTGGGGCTGACACGACGTAGTGGTGCGCATCTCTGTGTTGAGTAAACACCGAAATACACAATTCTGCTGCAACAGCACATAAGAGACACGGTCAATGGCTGATTAGAAACACACCAAGAAGTAAAATAACATGTCGGTCCGTCTTGAGGTGAATAATAAATGGAGTTACACGCGTGCAGGGAAACAAAGAAAGCAAAAAGAAATATTAAGAAAGAGGGGAAAGAGAGCTGTACTCACCCAGAATAACGGTGGGTGCTGGTTAATTCCAGTATAATGATGGTTGTTGGGTCACATTCACTTCAAGTGCAGATTACAGATGCGTGCACCCGACTGTAATGATAAATGATAAATCCAGGCAAATAAAAGAACGCAAGAGGTCCGTAGGAGCTCCGTGCTGATGTTTTCGGGCAGATGTTGCCTGATGCTTTATACCCAATTCCGTCGCCTTCGCTTGCTCGTGTTTCAGGTGGTGGATTCCTCTGAATGACATGTCGAGCTCTTCGCACGCAACTCTTGGCCTCGCAAACACGGCGCCAGCGCACACACATCGCGCGCGGACGCGCGTGCGAGAGCGCACACACTACGTTGCGCTGCTTTCGAGTGCCGTCGGCTTGTGGGAATTATTTTAATGTCATTATATTTTTGTTTGCTCTCACGCGAACGAATTCAGACAAGTTTCACTAGCACTTATGGGGATTAAACGTGTGATGCGTTTTAATGACGGGTGTTAATGTTGCTCACAGGAAGCAGTGCTCGATGAGAAATTGTCTGTAAACACTCCTCGTTCGTTTAAACCGATTTCTACCTTCAAATTTGCTGGCTAGAAAAATAAAGAGACATAAATAAATATAAAAGGTAACGTTACTCGTGTTTCTGTGCGCTACGCGTATCAACTCGCGTGTATTACTTCGCAAACGGGCCATTTGTTTTGCGCCGTGCCGAGCGTATTGCTGATGTCCGAGGTTCCGTGAATGCAGCAGCTTTGCCCCAGCTCGAGGCTGAGGGAGGGCTCGCACGCGAAGGGCAGCGGAGGCTCCTTCCGTGTTCCACATTCGCAGCCAGAGGACGGGAGGTGCCCGCGGACCGGAGCCTTTTTTCGGTTTCCCAGCGAAATAGAAGCCGCTATTCTTCCCAGAACGACCGCTGTGTTTAATATAAAGCTGTGACAGACGGGAGTGTTATCCATCCATCGCAGGGACTTCCGGAATCTCCGTGGCTCTTTTATTTTCGGGGGATGCAGTTTCCATCTGCAGAACGCGCGGTGCAGATGGCCGCGTTTCGCTCTGGGATCTGTTCGATTTCGTTTAAAAGCGACTCCTGTAATGTGCCACGGAACTCCTCGCATGAGCTGCTTCCAGCTGCGGAGTCTGTGGAACAAATGGGGACGGGTTCGCGTCTATAAAGGACTCCATCGTGGTTGTCGTCGTGTTGTTTTCCGAATGTGGCGGTGCTAGTGCTTCACGTCCGAAACGCACGATTATGCATGTGTCATCTTTAGTATCCAAGCCGCAAAGATATGGCGTTAAACATCACCATTTAGCCTTCCCCAGTCATTAGGAGTCTCCTAAAGAATGAATGTGAATTAGCAGCAGGCAACGGTAGCATTAGAGGCTGTTTGCTGTCGTCTGAACCACTGAAACATGCGTTTTTAATAAAAGGGCAGGAAAACAACGGTAAAGTGAATAAAACACGAAGATACTACTCCTAAATGTAGAAGTAAAGTCTGTACGCCAACTTATCTATCGCCCTCTAGTGTACAAAGTTAAGCAGTACATGACTACTGGACACACACACACACTGCATGTTGATCATTTATTTACTCACGCAGATATTCAGCTTTATTTTTTTTTAAAAAGATGACAGACAATTAATGCTGTGGGACATGATCACACATCCAATTAGAGAAAGCAGAGCTTTGATAGTGGTGGCCTCGATGGCTTGTAACCATTAATATTTCGCTGAACTTGTAGCTTGATTACCCCACATGATTTACAAAATTCAATGAGAAAACACAAACCAGTGTTTCAGAAACCTAGAGGCAAGGTCCTCCCAATACGCCAGGTTAGCTTAACTAGTTTAACTTAACAGTTGAACTATACAATGTGTGAAATCTATCATATTTATCGGCCTTTACATTGATCAACAATCCATAATGGGATCCACCTTCTCCGAGACGACCGGCAACACAAATTTCACATATTATTCACGTCTCTGATGTGTTGTGACAGGTGGGGTGGGAGATCTGAAGGGTCCCAAGCTAGCGGGAGCTTTAGTATCAGTGTAAATCCACTGGCCAAATCCAGGCTGCCTACAGATAAGCCCAGGTTTAAAGCTGCACTAGTGCTGCAGGGGGAGACCTTTGCACGCGAGTGTGCATGCGTACGTGGCTTTGTGTGTCTCTCTCAACATACAAGGCCTGTGGCTTAGCACACGTTTCACAATAATGACGGCAGATGTAAACAGGACTTAGAGAAAGCCATCTGCCAGGTTCTATGGAGAGCTTTCCATTGATTAAGAGCGCTGTGTTTAGTATCCTGGGATTTCAGGAGACGTGCACGGCGCTGACATGACAAGTCTAATTCTAATGGACATTCATAATTGATGAGATGGTTGGTATCAGAAAAAGGGGGGGTCTGACACGCTTGAATCTGAGCGGGATGACATCGGACAAAGAGAAGCAAACGGCGTCAACAACCCGACGGCTGTTTCTGCCGCAGTAGCGAGGCAATAAAGACGAGCGGTCTCCTGCTCCTGTCACACCTCAGTTTACACGCAGCAGGGAGGGGCGGGGGGGGGGGGGGGGGGGATCTGTGGATTCGTGTTTTTCCGAGGGTCATTTGTGTTTATATGTGACTGTGAAAACCCCAAAAGTAAACAAGAGAGAGACAGCGGCGTTGCGAAAGGCTGGAGGTGCTGGGAAATCCTGGGAGCGAATGCGTCACCGTCGCGAGGCTTAAAGCTGAGAGCAGAATGTTGATGTGAAATCAGGCAGAGCTGGCCTGGCTTGCATAAACGCTGCACAAGGCCGCGGCGGTTCTGATTACTGTTTATTGGACGTGTTCTGGTGTTCTAATCAACAGCTGCTCACATGTGGACCGTCTGATGTGGACGTCCCCCGACAGAGTGGGCCACAGATTAAAAACACCACAGAAAGTGAGGAGAACGTGGCCAGAAAACCTCCTCGGGCTTCAACTCGTCCATGTTTCTATCAAAGAAAAAGGACCCGGAGAGGTGAAACGCGCTCGTCTCAAAGGTCAAAGGTCACATTAACCTTTCACGTTAAAGTCATGGCTAAAATGACCCTTTTTAGGTAAATGTTGGTGGATTTTAGTGCCGCTAATGACACATTTGGTTCATCTGGTAGTGTTGGGGAGATTTTCACACTTTGATTTCATATTTTTGGCGCCTTTTCAGAAGCAATTTGTGCCGAAACACAACACATGAAGCCTGTTTACAAATTCGGCTTCAAGTCACATTTCTGCCCTGAATTTGAGCATTTTATCAAAACCAGAACTTTGGGGAGAGGTGGAATTTTATTTATTTCATTTTAGCAGCGACTGATCTGGGTCGCAGCAGGGGCGGCTAAAAGTCAGCGTTCCCACTTGTGGACGTCCTCCCAGTCGTTGTCTGAAATGACGGACGCTCCTGCACGTGACGCACTGCTGTGCGTCCACTTCACGGACGGACGCGGAGAGTTTTATGAAATGTTATTGAGTCTGATCCAAACCACATGGGGTGAAATTAGTTGGGAGGAAATGGAATGAGTCCCTTCATTTGCAGCCCACATGTCATAGCAGTGGTAATAAATTCCAAATGATTGACTGAGCCAGGCCCAGAGGGACGGACACGCTTCCCTCTGCTGAGCCGGACCCCCCCCCCCCCCCTCCCGGCTTACGGACCCGTCTGTGCCCAGATCATCCATGCAAACTTCAGAGACTACAAAGTGTTGCAGCTGGACCGTGTTAGCTGGGTTTGGGTTAGCTGCAGATTACGTGGTGGACAGTGATGTCCGGTAACGTCCAACTCTCCGTGGACAAGTGTTTCTGATGCAGTCTGACGCCAGAAGGTTGTTTTTGGGCCCGTCCTTCCAAATCGTTTGCAGCGGGAGACACATGTGGAAACATCAAGGCTGTGTTCCGGATGGGAACAGAAGTGGTCAAAGACAGCCCAGGTGCTGCGCTAGCACAAGCCTCTCGGGATCAGCTCGTGTCCTCGGGTGAGGAGTCCGCCGTGGAATCACCTTCCTTTGGCAGGACATGGGTTGTGTGTTCGGTCGTCCAGCCTGCTGACAGCTCCGCGTAGAGTCTACATGTACTGCATCATGTTGCTCCGACAGTCCATGACTGAAGAGGACGGACGTCTCGTCTGTAGCCGACCCCGCTCCGAGACCTAGATTATAAACACCTGGATCGCCCAACGGTGGACTCAGATGGAGGAACAAGGGTTGCGCAACGCACCTCAAGCTGTTTTCTCAAGTTTTGATTCAGAGGTCGACAGACACTTTCTTTGCAACCACCAAAGCATTTCTTTATTTAGGGATGAGAAAATGTGTCCGACAGGACTGGACGGCTCTGACTAATTAGCTTTGCTCTCAGTGCACCTTTAATGGAGTCTGACTATTTCAGCGGCGAGCACCTGGCTTGGCTGCTTCGTCTCCTGTCTTGAGACAAACCTGCAACCTCTCGAGCACATACTTTTCACATTTGTTCGAATCCCCCCCAGGCTCAGGTCCACCCTCACCTCTAATGTGGACCAACAGCCTTCACATGCTCTGCTTTAGGGTCCATAGGAGGAATTCTTTAAGGAAGTCAGTTCCTGGCGGGTCCAATAAAGGCGCTCCATCGAGACCCCTCGTGGTCCGGGACACGGACACGCAGGAGACTCGGGTCGAGGTTATTTCACTTTGCAGCCAGTCAGAGGTTACCTTTTGTTGGGAGAGCGGACCTGATGTCTCATCCACCCTGTCGGCGCTGGGACGCGAAAAAGCAGAGAAAATGATCACAACGTTGCGTTTCAACCCACTTTTCTGCACCCGAGGTTGAAGCTTCGACCTTTGACACTCACAGCGAGGTTCACCTGGTTGTCGTGGGTTACTGGCGCTGCTGCCAAAGGAGGACTGAAAGTTATGGATGGTCTCTTGCAGGATCTGCCTCTCCCGGCCCTGCGAGGAGCCAAAAGTGATCATTACAAATCACTTCACCTGCCAGCGATGATGCTATACTTTTACACAATTCCTCCTGGCATCCATTCCAGCTCATCCCTTTAAGCATGCCTGTTGAAAGCAATTCCAGCTAAATATGCTGGCTCTTGATGTTAACAATATATTATGACAGGAAGGGTGAGTTATACTGGAAAAACATACGATCCCTGGAGCCACACTACTGGAAGTCAAATACATATTGAAGCAAATGCACCTTCCAGCGTTGAGCTCTGATATGGCAGCCAAGATCTGTTGTCGGGGCCCATCTGTTTTAATACCCAGCTCTTTCAGGTCTCCGTCGGTCAGAGTCAGGAATGCCTCCATGTCCACCTACCAGAGCAAAGACACTGTCAGAAATGTGTGATCCATTAAAGATCCTGGGGTTTTTCAGTGCACTACAGAGATGGACAGCGTGGTGATGAGAGCAGTTTCCTTGCTGCTGAGAGGTTGTGAATCAAAGCGTATAGAATGAAAGGAAAAACAGACTTTAGGTTTTGTAATCCCCCTCTGACTGAAGATTGACTACCTCCTGCTCCTCAAATATAGGCTGGTATTTCTCCAGAGACAGTTTCTTCAGAATGCTAGACAGCTCATCTGAAACACACCAAACAGACCATGATTAAATTATCTGTGTGTGCACCGTCAGTACGTGAGTGGAAGAAAACAAGGAGCCTCAATACTCTGCATTTGATCCACTTTTTCTTAAATATTTACAGAATTACTCTGATTAGTAACGAGCGGCTGAACCGACGGCACGCAGGTCACCTTCATCGGTTATGGTCCCGCTGCTGGAGCCTCCGCTGCTCTTGGAGCGAGGGTGGGAAGAAGCAGAGGACAGAGAGTCTCCGGGCCCAGTAGGAGGCTTGGGCGTCGGTGACGGCGAGGGGGTCAGGGTGGGCGACGTGCTTTTGGACGTGGAGGAATTCCCTGACTGAGGTCTCTTCTTTAACTCCATCTTCTACAAAGAAACCAAGTGGGATGGAAGCATCAGTTCTCTGAAACGGTGAGGAGGCATTTTTTTCAAAAAGATAACGGATACCCTTCTGGAGTGGACGTCTGAGGCCGCCAGGCTGGGGTGGGAGTGGATGTCGGGCAGGTTGATCTCTGGCAGCTGCAGATTTGGGGGTGAGGGCAACAACGGGAACGGGGTCTGAGGCTGGCTGTGCTGTTTCTCGGGAAGTTGGGCCTTGGCGTCCATCAGCCCTGCTGCTCGCTTCCTCTGGGCCGCGATCTGGGACAGAACGTTGTCTGCGCTGCCCCCTAGTGGAGGAAAGAGGAAAGAGTGTCGTCTGTTGCCGATCCTGCCGTTTCCACGTAGAAAGGTGTTTCAGTGTAAACCTGAACGGTTGTGCGAGTCCCGGGCTACCCCTGCCACCCCGCTGGAGCCTCCTGAGGAGTGGGGGGAGTGGTAGTGGCCAGAGTTTGAAGGGGAGGACGATGATGGACCCTTGGTGATGCTGGGGAACTTAATGGACCTGCTCACTACACGGCTGACTGACGTCTGACATTAAAAGGAGGAAGAGGAGACAGAAGATGATTTTTGGAGTGATTAAACACACCAACAGGTGATTCGGGACACATTTTCACCCACAATATCTGAGTTTCCGCTGCTGTTCAGCTTCCTCTGGGGGGGCATGGGCAAACGCGGCGCGTCACTCTTTCCTTCCCTGAGGAGGCGCGAACGATCCGAGTTCCACGGTTCGAAGTTGGATGGAGGCAGGAAGGGAGGGATGACTGCCTTTAACTTGTCATTGGGCAGCCGGGTCAAAGGGGCGCCGCTCCTGAGCTGGACAGGACGGAAGAATGACACCAGTGGAACAAGCTGGCAGAAAATGTGTCAAGTCAATTTCATCTAAGGGTCACGAGAGGTGATTCCAGCCAAAATCACTTGTCTTCATCCGAATTAAATATAGACCTAATCTGTGTTGTTTATCAATTATGACAGAGTTAGCGTATCATCCCGGCCTACCATAGTGGTTATAAGAAAGTCCTCCTTTTCTGAAGCTGCTCTGCAGTGACCTGAAACGGGACCAAAAAAGCCAGTTACACCTTTGAACTGCTTAGATTTGAGGATTAAACGCACATTATTATCATACTGTGGGATAATAATTGTGCCCTGTCTCACCGGAATCTTTGGTCTTGACTGCCCAGGCGCCGCCGGCGTCCTTTCCTCCGAGGGCGGGACTGGGCGGCAGCGCTCCGTTGGACACGGCGGCGGGCTTCCTGCGCGCTTTCATGGTGGCGTCCAGCGAGGACTCGCCGTCGTCTGGGAACGGAGCCAGCCGGGTGGTGGACAGACCGTGTCTCAGGGTGTGAGTCAGCTTCAGCCGCCGGAACTGGTTGGACATGCGACTCCACCACGACTGAAAAGCGGCGGCGTGAATCAGGAATCAACGGGGGATTTCAACCATCGCCCGGTGTGTCAGGAGAGGACGCTCAGCCCTGTTGGACGACAGGCTTCGCTTGTCCGTTACCTTCAGCCCGCCCTTGTCGTCAGGAGGCACCGGGGCGTAGAGAGACTGACGGCTCTTGGATCGAGTCAAAGAGGCTCTGCCGCGGTGTTTGGACTTGTCCTTGTCCACTTGCATACACACGGACGCCAAGAGACGCACCAGCTCGGTGTCTAAAACAACCCGAGAGAGGGAGAAAAGGGAGTCACTCATCCGTGTTGGTGGAACTGCCTCTAAACTGCTGTTCAACAGATTAAAAATGGCCACAAATGTGGACAAAGCAAGAGAAAAGGTTTGTTTCTGCAGCTGTCCAGCTCATGGTCAGTAGAACCGGTTCCCCCGGTTCCCCCAGAGCCGTAGAGGAAGCATGACCTGGGTCGTTGAGCAGCATGACCAAATCAAAGGCTGTGTATCCGTTCTTAGCTCGGAGGTTGACGTCAGCACCTTGACTCAGCAGGTACTTGACAATGTCTTTATTGCTGGCAGCAGGAAGCAGAGGAACAAAGACAAGAACAGACTGATGATCATGAGCTGCTTCATTCTGCCGGCAGCGGGTTCCGGTCTGGACCGGTCTTACCCGTGGTAGGTGGCCTGCATGAGCGCCGTCCACCCGTGGACGCCGTCTTGCTTGTCCACGTCTGCATGCTTCTCCACCATCAGCTGGACCACTTGTAACTGTCCGCTGACGGCTGCCATCATGAGAGGCGACGCCCCCTCCTGGTTGGATGAGTTCACCTGCGTGGGATCCTCCTCCAAGATCTCTTTGACCAGCTGCAGGTTTCCTGAGCCAACATCAGCACTTGCTCAGACGGGGTGACCATCCACGAGTTAACCCACGTTAAACCTCGGGCTGGCGTCAACTTACCCGACTTGAGGGCGCTGAAAACGTCTGGTCTTCTTCTGTCGTCGTCTGTGCAGAAAAGAGCAATGAAGAAGAATCACTGGTGCAGGAACACGTGTGAAAGGGAACCTTCATCTGCGGCGCTTGTGTGCCTCAAAGGTTAAACTAGAGCTTGAAAGTGCTCGTCTGTGGTGATCACATGTGATTTCTCTCTAAGAGCTAGCGCTGTTAGCTCTGAACCAGACACAGAAACAGACAAGTGTGATGAAAGAGGAATAAAAGAGAAGCATCTCTGCTTCTTTGGATTTGGAAGGGGCCGGCCTCACCCGTCTGGGGTCGGACGGTGGTGATAGTGTCCAGATAGGCCTTCAGCTCTCTCTGCTTCAGCTGCATGGCCAGTTCAAACGCCGTCTTGGACAGAACGTTGACTCTGTCGGGGTCAGATCCTCGTTCCACCAGCTGCTGAGCCATGGCCACCTTCAACAAACACTCAAATAAGGCCAACAAGTAAAACGACAAACCCCCAACCCCTCACGACCCCTCACGACCCCCTCGCACCTTCCCACTCAAGGTGGCGGCCATTAAAGGGCCCCATAAGGTGGTCTTCTGGGAAAAGTTGACATCAGAGCCCCACTCTAGCAGCAGGCAGACCACAGCCTCGTGGCCATGCTGGGACGCCACCATCAGAGCTGTGACGTCCATGAACTCTCGGCCGCCACCCGGACACACTTCGGCCCCTCCAAATCCGGCCGTGCTGCCGCCAAAACACAGATTAAGAAAGGATGGAGAGAGAAAACCCTGGAAACAGAGGACAGCAGACCTGCAGCCGCTGTTGTTGTTGTTGCCGTTAGAGACGGCCTCTGCAGCAACAGCCAGATAATCACAGTCGTCCACATAGGCGTCGTTCTCCAGCAGCAGCTTGACCACGTGCGTGTGTCCTCCGCGGGCCGCCATGGTGAGGACACTGGCACCCAGCCTGTTCCTTCCATTAATGTCGGCTCCGTTCTCCAGCAAGATGTGAGCAACAGTCAGGTGGCCAAATCTAAAAACACACAGACATAAAGACCCTTCGCCAACAACTCTATGAGCCAGTAATTGGAAGTAATAGCCAGTTGTTATTACACTCTGACATGCAAAAGACATATGTAATGGGGCTTTAACAGCATTAGGACATGTGGCAATGTTTTTTAAAAAAAAAGAATTTGTAGATTATTAGTTGGGAAAGCGATGAACGTTTGCGGTATTGGTGGCCCCGGGCCCCACCGAGCAGCGTGCATCAGCGGGGTCCAGCCGTAGTTGTTGCGGCTGTCCACCGAGGCTCCTTTCCGGAGCAGAAAGCGGACCAGGTTCTCATGGCCGCTGGCTGAGGCGAACTGCAGCGCCGTGTTCCCTTCCTCGTCCGTGCAGTCCACCGGTACCAGGGACAACATGTCCGCGCTGTTACACTCCGACCCAGCTTCGGACCGCAGTCGGCTCTGCCGCCCGGACTCTCTGGAGGCTCCGGGCTCCAGGATCCCCCGAGCGGTTTCATAGTCCCCCTCGTCGCAGGCGCGGAAGAGCAGCAGCGAATTAGCGGGGACACCGAGGTTCATGTCTTCATCGGTGTCTCCTCAGCCCCGAATAACGACAAGAACTTTTCCTCTGTCAGTCGGCGTCGGCCCGTGTTCGGAAATCATGACGCACAGCCAAATAAAGTTGAACTTCAAGAAGTCTCCTTCTTCTTCTTCTCCTTCTTCTTCTCAGACTCTGCAACCATTAAAGCGCGGCTGGTGACATTCGTGAACCCTGGGGTGTAGTTTACTGACAACAAAACAACTTTGCAGCAGCCTGCCGGTGCTGCCCCGGTTCCGTTACTTCTGCGGGATTCCACACCGACAGCGGTCACCGATGGCACTTGAACGCCACACTGATTTCCGCTTTCTTTCAAAATAAAAGGGTAATTCCTTGCTCCGTTTTCATTTCGTAACAACTTTTAGATAATCCGTAAGCCTTTAAATAAGAAAGACATACATCCGTATCGTTTAACCATAATATTTTTTTTAAAAAAAAACAATGTTCACTAAAAGAAAAATACACAAAAATAAACATTCTCTTATTCAGTTTTGAAAACATAAGCTGAGTCTGTTGGGAACTGGGCTGATAAGTGGAGGGTTCTTGGTTCGAGCCCCAATGCAAACAAAATATGGAAGGTGTTCTGGTAGTAGGTTCTAAAATATCTGCTATTTTAAGGCCCTGCATCCAGAGGTGGACCTGCCTGCGCCCACATGTGCACCTTCCCGTGACCCTGAAAGGGATAAAGCAGTCACGACGAACAGAAACCGAGTAAGATAATTGCATTTACAATGTGACAAAAAAAAAGATTCCCACCTTTTAAAATATCAGTATTTTAGGTCTATTTTAGGTCCCCGTTTAATTCTTTGATTTACTGACATCACTTAAAATGGAATGAAGTTAAATGAAAATGGAATGAATAAATGAAAAAGAAAGAAAACGCAACAACATGCGATGCATGCATATTTCATGTACTGACCTGCTAACTACTGTCGCAAACATGTGACCTGGTTGCCAAAACTGTATGAAATCTACCGTCTTTCGTAGTCGCTATATTTGTTTACTTTGAAAATAAAGGACTTATATGAACGTTAATAAAATGGTTAACTTGATAATAGATGTTCTGTTTTTACTGACATCATGTGGCTACAAGTACAAACTGCCAGATGTGCCCTGTTCAGCTGAGCAACCTCACACAACCTATTAAAATGTACAGTGATCCTCCACCTGGTGGCGCTGTTGGCAAACAGGTCTACGCACCAACGAATAAGACGCGGAAACCCCGGATGTTGGGTACATAATGCGGAAGTAGGCCGCCGCACGTTCTTTCTTGTGAAGAGTTTACCACGTTGGTGGCCTTCGTTCCTGGCTCACCGCTGTTCGCTTAGATTTCTTCCGAATAAGTCGGTCAGGAATATTCACAATGGTAGGCTCTAGTTTGCTATGATTATCTCCACGTCTATGGTGTGGGTTTGTGTTGCGTGTTTGTTTTTGGTCTAGTTTCCGTGGAGTTGACTGGCTAACGCCGTTAGCTCGGGCCGTTGGGAAAAGCTGTCCCGCCACAATTCCTCCTAAAAAAAAAAAAAAAACGAGCACTGCACAATTACAACTTCGTCTGTAGACAAAAATAAAATGTATGCATTCAGCAAATATCGATGCCCGAAGCTTTTGTGAAGTAGCCTTACTACTTCTGTACCAACACGTTAATGTATCGGAATAAGTGAATCACTGACTCAACCATATTTGTGTTAGCGGCTCAATGCTCTTTACGGTAGTCGTGATCCATCCTGTTGCCTTTTCGATTATTTTAACATCCTGGAATGGAATCTACTTATTTATCATGTTAGGAGGCTGCTGTTGCGGCTTAAATCCAGTGTTTTTCTTGGAACACTGAAGAAATGGATCGCTTGTGGTCACCACTGTGACTGAGATGTGAACAAACCTCTAACTAGTTTCAACCATTTTTGTTGTGTTTGCTTTGCCAGCAATGATCAATGAAATGTATCAGGGATCTGTCCTGGAAACTGCAAAACCTCTGCTTTTGCAGAAATCGGTGTGAATGAAGGCCAGATTTGAACATGTTTTCCACTTGCAGGCTTTCAAAGACACCGGTAAAGCACCTGTGGAGACCGAGGTGGCCATTCACCGCATCCGCATCACCCTCACCAGCCGCAATGTCAAATCTCTGGAGAAGGGTGAGTGCCTTCGGGGGAGGGGGTGTGAATCACAGACCTAAGCGATGAGGACAAAAACTTACAGACATATTCTGGTGACTGTATACGCTATACTGAGCTGCAGCCTCGTAACAGAGGCAGGCCAGATGTGATGGGAGTGTGTGTCAGCTGTGCTTCTCAACCCACAGTCTGTGCCGACTTGATCCGAGGGGCCAAAGAGAAGAACCTGAAGGTGAAGGGACCAGTCCGCATGCCAACAAAGGTCTGTTCTGGGGAGCTTTAAGTACAGTTGACACTCATCTACTTCATCATTGCAATAGACCTTTATTTAATTTGGTGTGAAGCTGCCTAATATCCCAGTTAGTGGCTCAGAACTGGACCTGCTGGAGCTCCTGAAGCACCTGCATGGGTTAAATCATGTTTGGAGTTTTCTTTTGCTCCCAGCTCAACTCTGATGTCTTTGACTTCTGCAGACTCTGCGCATCACCACCAGAAAGACCCCCTGTGGTGAAGGATCCAAGACCTGGGATCGCTTTCAGATGAGGATCCACAAGCGTCTGATTGATCTGCACAGTCCTTCCGAGATCGTCAAGCAGATCACCTCCATCAGCATCGAGCCTGGTGTCGAGGTGGAAGTCACCATCGCAGATGCATAAACGCTGCAGATGAATGAATAAAGATGAATGAAAACTGGCGCCTCTGTTGTGAATAAAGTCGGAGTGGATGAGATGAATAAAGAGATCAATCTGTTAGAACATTAGCAGGTCGAAATCCAACACTTCATTTCATCAAGATCGGCTCTTCAAACTTGATTTTTTTTTTTTACCAACGATTGTTTCGACCATCTCCCACTGACCAGCTGGTCCAGATTCTTTAGCATCAAGCTGCAACTTTATTTGCTGGTATCAGGTCTGATATTTGTTTGGAAAATTTTTAAAATATTTCTTTAATGGAACATTGGTGCTACTGAAACAAATAAGTACCGAGCTGACTGTTCAGGTACCCCTAAAGTTTAGAGTTTGGAGATAGTTGCCTTTTTCGGATTGTCTCGCCCCAAATTTCAGATGGGAAGATTTTTTTCTTTTTCCTTTGGAAGACAAAATGTTGAACATGATCATTTTTGAAGAGATGAAAATACGACACTAGAGGTCAGAAGGTTGGGCGGAAGTTTTCTGGTCTTGTGGAAGGATGAAACCTTTGAACTCTGACAGTTCAAAGCTGAAGAATGAGATGATCCTCCCCAAAGGGATGGCGAGGTCCAGACAATAAACCTGAGTGTTTTTGTGTCCGATTATTAACATGTTCCATGCTTTTCCTTCTGCAACAGTTCATCACACCTGCTCAGTGAAACCTCGGTGTAAAGGAGGTGAAGCCGTGCCTCAGTGACTCTACTTTGGTGTTTTAGAAACTAACAGTTATTATATGAATATACAGTGTGCACGTACGCGCACACGTGTGTATAAACACTTAATACACGCGTGTGCCTGTATGTAGACTTTTTAGTACTTTGGGTTCATTTACTTTTTAGTATTTTGCAGATACGTGTCTGTATATAAACCAGATCCTCCTGTAATAAAGAACTAAAGGCTGACTGTTGTCACGTGACCTGTCTCCGTCTGTTCCATGATGGAACCTGCCTGGAACATCTGGTCCACAGAAAAAGCAAAACAGCTCACAGAACTGGTCCAGTTTAGACCCAAAAATGACAATAAATAATGAAAATGTGTGACACAGTAGAAAAATGGATGAACTTTCTATTGGTCATTGACAGTTTCACTCATTTTCATCAGAATTCATCAAAAATATTTAAACCAACAAACTACACACAGAACCGCAAAGTTTAGAGCTTAAAGGGAGCGACAGGTGAAGATTTAAAGCTCAACGCAGCTGAAGAAGTTCCACAAAGGAGAAATATCATGTGATGCTTTACCGCCACCCGGTGGACACGCGTGGAACTGCAGACAATAGTTAAACGCGCTCCGACACATTCTGACCTCTGCTGCTCCTCCTGGACTCCAGGGCTGCAGAAATATGCTGCTTTTACAAGTCTTTCTAAATCTGTGACGCATCATGAATCTTATTTATTTAACTACGTTTATTTAACAAATTAAGTTGCATAGTCAGTTTTAATTTAAATGCAAAAACATTTAAGGCATTAAAATAGCAAAAGAACTTTTAAACTTGAACCCTCCCAGAACGCTTTTATAGTAGTGGAATATAAATCAACAGCCATAAAGTTGTTGATCAACAGAGGAGTGTTCGGAACGGTTGGATCAGGACCCGAAAGCAGCAACACGCAGTGGACAATGGTGTCCGAAAAGCGTCTTTATTTTAAAGTGAACAAGAACAGTTCGGTCCGCGTTCACAGAGAGGCGGAGAGACCTCGAGAGAGTCCAAAACAAGTCCGCGAGGAAAACTCTCAAAAATAGTCAAGCCACAGAAGTCAGGGTTTGGCGATGAGGACGAAAACACTCCGCCGCTGGCAGACGGGAGTTCTGTCCTTAAATCTAACGGGAGATTGAAGAGAGACCGCAGGTGCGTGTGTCTGCGGGGCCAGCTGTGGCTGATGAGCGGCTCCTCCACGCCCCCTGCAGGTAGACACCAGCAACAACGGTCCCAGAAACTGGAAACCAACAAACCAGTTTTTAAAAGTATTCCTTTCAGACTAAGCAGGAAGGCTGAAGACCGACAAGGTGAGTGGAAACGAAGAGTATTATTGAAAAGAATTGACATTTGTGTTTGGAGATTAAATCAAGATTTGATTGAACTAGACGTTATATTTAGTTTTAGCACAAAACATCATTATACATTGTAAATGAAAAGGTCTTATTTAACTTTCTTATAGTCTGGCTTTAGTTATAGTTGAATAGTCTTTCTAAGTGAAGTTTAATTTATTTTTCTGCTCTTTGCTACTGATCCTAAAAGAACTTTAAACCCTCCCAGAATGCTTTAATGGTCGTAATATATACGCCATAAAGCTGTTGATTAGGTTTTAAAAGTGAAAGTATTCTGTTCAGACGAAACAGGAAGAGCGACATTATGTGACAGGTGAAAAGCTCTTAGAGTTATTAGAGTTGTTCAACAGTCCAGGTTACAGCTGGATATTTTGGTATTACCTGTCAAACAACATCTAATCGTCTGCAAATTAGCATCTCTCAGCCGGACCAATTTAAGACAATAATCTTTCAAAATAACTAAATAAATAAATCCACACAGGATCACAGGACACCAACAGGATTTTGGGTTCATGTTGCACGTTTTCTCACAGTGGTTTATTGTTCTATGTTGTGGAACCACTGTGAAAGAAATGCAGGAGTGGGTGTCATTTCTTTCATCTATTTTAAATAGAGCAATGATCTTTGAGGTCTTGGATCATAGAAATAATTGAAGAGGAGAACAAAGGAGGGAAGTTAAAAAGTCCTGACTAGTATGTTTATGTAGCACCAAATCATTTAGTGGCTGAGCTGAAGACAGTCCTTTCACCATGTTGGCCTGTGGAAAACCAGTGTTGTGGGCCGATGGACCAGCGTCCCCGTCGTTGCCGGACCACCGTTGGCCACCAGTTGGGTTTTTGGGATCAAAGTCGGGGCATTTCCTGTATCCGGTTCTCCTCACGGATCCATGACTACAACATGTTGCTGCAAGTGCAGAGACGTTTGCTCTGGAAAGAACTTTAGAGCACATTCAGTGCTGCAGGATGAGGGGCTGGAAAAGGTGCCAGTTCTTTTCTCACTGCAGGGACCAGTTAAAAAAAGCAGCTTAAACTCTGAAAATGTGAAAATTATAGAGACATCATTGATTTATTGATTCAGTTGTTATTCAGAATGTATTAGAAATGTTCCTGTTTGATAAAAATGCAGTGAATTGAGATTATTGAACTACAACCTCTCCAGATTATTTACCTTCATCACAGTCTCATCACTATTTCTGATGTTTCCTCAGGATGGACGAGGACAGAGCAGAGTCCACAGTGCCCAGCTGTGTGTCCCTGAAGAGTGACATGTCCAAAGATGGAGTAATAAACTTCAGAAGTTCAGACCAAATGTAAGAAAACTAAAGTGTGATGATGTGTTTGTGTGCCAGCTGTTAGTCACATTAACAGCAGCAGGTTGTGAGTTTATTATTGGAGATGTTTTAACACTTAAACCTCAGTCATATAGTTACAGACTTAATGAGAATATTGTTGATTAGAAACAAGAATCAGGTTTAAACTGAAAGATGAATGCTTTAATGGTAGTAATATATACGCCATAAAGCTGTTGATTAGGTTTTAAAAGTGAAAGTATTCTCTTCAGACGAAGCAGGAAGAGCGACATTTTTGTGACAGGTGAAAAGCTCTTAGAGTTATTAGAGTTGTTCAACAGTCCAGGTTACAGATGGATATTTTGGTATTACCTGTCAAACAACATCTAATCGTGGGCAAGTTAACATCTCTCAGCCGGGCCAATTTAAGACAATAATCTTTCAAAATAACTAAATAAATAAATCCACACAGGATCATAGGACACCAACAGTTTTGGGTTCATGTTGCACGTTTTCTCACAGTGGTTATTGTTCTATGTTGTGGAACCACTGTGAAAGAAATGCAGGAGTGGGTGTCATTTCTTTCATCTATTTTAAATAGAGCAGTGATCTTTGAGGACTTGGATTATAGAAATAATTGAAGGGGGGGGAACAAATGAGGGAAGTTAAAAAGTCCTGACTAGTATGTTTATGTAGCACCAAATAATTTAGTGGCTGAGCTGAAGACAGTCCTTTCACCATGTTGGCCTGTGGAAAACCAGTGTTGTGGGCCCGATGGACCAGCGTCCCCGTCGTTGCCGGACCACCGTTGGCCACCAGTTGGGTTTTTGGATCAGAGTGGGGGCGTTTCCTATATCCGGTTCTCCTCACGGATCCATGACTACAACATGTTGCTGCAGCAGTGCAGAGACGTTTGCTCTGGAAAGAACTTTAGAGCACATTCAGTGCTGCAGGATGAGGGGCTGGAAAAGGTGCCAGTTCTTTTCTCACTGCAGGGAACAGTTAAAAAAGCAGCTTAAACTCTGAAAACATGAAAATTATACAGAGACATCATTGATTTATTGATTCAGTTGTTATCCAGAATGGATTAGAAATGTTCCTGTTTGATAAAAATGCAGTGAATTGGGATTATTTAACTACAACCTCTACAGATTATTTACCTTCATCACAGTCTCATCACTATTTCTGATGTTTCCTCAGGATGGACGAGGACAGAGCAGAGTCCACAGTGCCCAGCTGTGTGTCCCTGAAGAGTGACCACTCCAAACATGGACAAATAGACTTCAGAAGTTCAGAGGAAATGTAAGAAAACTAAAGCGTGATGATGTGTTTGTGTGCCAGCTGTTAGTCACATTAACAGCAGCAGGTTGTGAGTTTATTATTGGAGATGTTTAACACTTAAACCTCAGACAGTCATATAGTTACATACTTAATGTGAATATTGTTGATTAGAAACAAGAATCATGTTTAAACTGAAAGATGAATTCAGACATAAATGCTGGAACAATATTGAGTCTTGATCAGGTTCTTTCATCCTATAAATCAAAGGACTAATAGAGATGTGTTTCATAGTGAGAGGGGGGAGCACATCCTATCAAACTGGGACCAGTCAGCTCCACCAGGAGAGTCCTCTTGTTCACAATCTGGAAGCAGATCTGGAGATGCTGAAATGAAGCCCAAACAAAGTAAAATTGTTCAATATAAAGTTGAACTTGTGATGTCATGAATTTGTAGTTGTGTTGATGATTTATTATAGATGGAAATCATTGGTTTACTTATGTTCAGGAGTGATCTGCAGGAGGTGATAGAAGGTCATAAGATGAGTCTGAAGAGAAGATGTGAACATGTGACTGAAGGAACTAATGAAGCAGGAAGTGGAACCCTGCTGAACAAGATCTACACTGAGCTCTACATCACTGAGGGACAAAGTGAGGAGGTGGACACACAACATGAGGTGAGACAGCTTGAGATGACCTCCAAGAAGAACATCCAGGACACTCCAATCAAGTGCCAGGACATCTTCAAAGTCTTATCTGAGCAACAGAGACACATCAGAGTGGTTCTGACCAACGGTGTCGCCGGCGTTGGAAAAACCTTCTCAGTGCAGAAGTTCAGTCTGGACTGGGCAGAAGGTTTGGAGAACCAAGACATCAGTCTGGTGCTTCCACTCTCATGCAGGGAGCTGAACTTGATCAGAGATGAGCAGCACAGTCTTCTCTCACTGCTTCATGTTTTCCATCCAACATTACAGAAGATCAGAGCAGAAGATCTGACTGTCTGGAAACTTCTGTTCATCTTTGATGGCCTGGATGAAAGCAGGTTTTCACTGGGTTTCAACAACCATCAGGTCATCTCTGATGTCACACAAGTATCGTCAGTTGAGGTGCTCCTGGTGAACCTCATCCAGGGGAACCTGCTTCCCTCAGCTCTCATCTGGATCACTTCCAGACCTGCAGCAGCCTATCAGATTCCTCCCTCGTGTGTTGACAGGATCACAGAAGTACGAGGCTTCACTGACTCCCAGAAGGAGGAGTACTTCAGGAGGAGGTTCAGTGATGAAGATCTGTCCAAGAGAATCATCTCACACATCAAGGCCTCCAGGAGCCTCTACATCATGTGTCTGATCCCAGTTTTCTGCTGGATCACTGCTATAGTTCTGGAGGACATGATGACCAGAGACCAGAGAGGAGAGCTGCCCAAACCCCTGACTGACCTCTACTCACACTTCCTGAGGGTTCAGATAAAGAGGAAGAAGCAGAAGTATGGAGGAAAGCAGAGACCAGAGGAACTGACTGAGGCTGATAAAGAACTCCTTCTGAAGTTGGGTCGGCTGGCGTTTGAACATCTGGAGAAAGGAAACATCATGTTCTACTCAAAAGACCTGGAGCGATGTGGACTGGACGTCTCCGAGGTGTCGGTGTACTCAGGAGTTGTACAGAGATCTTCAAGAGAGAGAGTGTGATCTTCCAGAAATCAGTCTACTGCTTTGTTCATCTGAGCATTCAGGAGTTTCTGGCTGCCGTCTACATGTTCCACCGTTACACCAGGAAGACACAGCGGTTATAAATCAGTTCCTAAAATATTCAAAACCAAGCCGGTTTTGGGTTGTTAAATAACAATACAGTCACATCTCTTGATGACTTCCTCATGAGAGCACTAATGAAATCTCTCAAAAGTGAAAATGGCCACCTGGACTTGTTTGTTCGCTTCCTTCATGGTCTCTCTCTGGAGTCCAATCAGAGGATCTTGGGTGGACTGTTGGATCAGAGGGACAGCCACCCAGAAACCATCCAGAAGGTCCTCAACAACCTGAAGGAGGAGAACAGTGATAAAATCTCCCCAGACAGAAGCATCAACATCTTCCACTGTCTGATGGAGATGAAGGATCAGTCAGTCCATCAGGAGATCCAAGAGTTCCTGAAGTCAGAGAAGAAATCAGAGAGGAGACTGTCAGAGATCCACTGTTCAGCTCTGGCCTACCTGCTGCAGATGTCAGAGGAGGTTCTGGACGAGCTGAACCTGCAGCAGTACAACACCTCAGATGAGGGACGACGTCGCCTGATTCCAGCTGTGAGGAACTGCAGGAAGGTCGTGTAAGTAAGTAAAGATTTTTGGGGCCGGACATCGGCGTTTAAATCAAGCGAGTGGATCATGTCAGGTAGCAATACCCCCTCCAGTGGTCATTCCTTCAATTCTTTATCTCCATTGCAGCGTCCATAAAATTTAAAAAACAACAATTCATTCAGAAATGTTCAACACTGGCTGGATATAAGTTCAAAGGTCAATCCAGATAAACCAACATAAGGCAGGAATAATAGGAGCCACAAGTTAACTTACTATAATGAAATTACTGTCATGTCATTAAATAACTTTTGTTTGTTTGTATACATCGTATTCAAACGACATAAAAACACATTTTAACTAATGAAACGTGACTATTTTGCTTCATTTGTTCAACGTAAAAACAGCCGGCCTCGTTGGTTTAAATGGGTGTTTTAGGTCTTTGTGGCGGTTCCGTTTGGAGCCTTTATGTGACCCACAAAGTTGTTTGACCCTTTCAACTTCATCACTAGCAACAAAAGGTGCAGTGAAAATGATTTGAAGGGAAACAGGCAGATATAACAGAAGCTGAGGGCAATCGATGCAACCAGAGACTCTGATGTCATCGATCGGATCGTTGAATTAAGACTTGACGCACGATCGTACAAATTGTATGAAATGCAAAATATCCAAAGAGCCGATAGACAGATAAAAAGATGCACGTTTCTTTAAACCATTTGCTACAATCATTTTAAATATTGAGTAATTATAAGCTGTTCTAAAATAAGACAAATGTTGAGAATAATTCAGTTGCATTTCAGATCTGATGGTCGTTCAAACTGTTGCTCTACGGTGTTGAATTTAGCTTTTCCAGGAAATGAGCTACATTTGTGTTGAGGTAGATTCTCAGATAAGTTGATTAGAAATCCCAAAGTTTGACTCACTATTTTTGTTTCATACACAACAGACTGCCTGGTAGTTGTCTTTCAAAGAGTCATTGGGAAGTTGTGACCTCAGCAATGACGTCAAACCCTTCTCATCTACGGGAGCTGAGCTTAAGCGAGAACCAAAGCCTGACAGATGCCGTAGTAAAGTTACTGTCTTCTGCAATGATGCATCCAAACTGCAGACTGGAGACGCTCAGGTCAGGAGGCCTCTGTTGGTCTTTTCTAAATTTCTTTATATTTTCTGCTTTTCTCTTCATTTTCAGATTTAGAAATGTGTTTTTATTTGTCCCATTTATTCCTTTTCCAGGCTGTGGTGCTGCAATTTATCAAAGATCAGCTGTGACTCTCTGGCCTCGGCGCTGAGGTCCAATCCCTCCCATCTGAGAGAACTGGACCTGAGCTACAACAATCTGAAGGATCCAGGAGTGAAGCTGCTCTGTGGTTTTCTCCAGGATCCTCTCTGTAAGCTGGAGACTCTCAGGTCAGCTTTCTTTTATCTTCGACATAACAACTCAACAATGAAAGGCTTCAAGATAAACTCCATTGACTTTTGGAGAAGAGAAGTGTAGTATGAATTTAAATGAGCCATTGAAAGTTATTTTATAGATACTTTTTGACTATGTTGTTGCTGTAATATCCCAGTTTATCAGTGGGGGGCCAGAGCTCTCCTGACTCCAAGGGCCCTGATTAAATAATGAAATAAAATGAAATCATGATTTTGAGCAAGTGTAATATGACTTTTCCTCCAATAAGAGATCATTTATTGCCATGATTCCTTATCCAGACTGAGTGACTGCAGTTTATCAGAGATCAGCTGTGACTCTCTGGCCTCGGCGCTGAGGTCCAATCCCTCCCATCTGAGGGTTCTGGACCTGAGTGAGAACCAGCTGAAGGCTCCAGCAGTGAATCTGCTCTGTGGTTTTCTCCAGGATCCTCTCTGTAAGCTGGAGACTCTCAGGTCAGTCAGAGATGATCCAGTACTTTCCCAGGTGTAACTAGTTAGACAATAAATGTTTACGTGTTTGATCTTTGTTATAAACGTAGTGTTACAGTTCTCAGAAAAAAGACCACACAGGACAGATTTGCAGTATTAAATTGGTTGTGGAAATCTGTCCCATGTGAGGATGGTCATCAATGACTAGAAAGGAAGTATCAGTTGTAGATTTGTCTTGTTTTATTTTAGGCTGGCCACAAAACCGCCCAAACATTCAGACCAATCAAAAATGGTTCTTCCTGTCTTTTAAAGATCAGAAGGAAAACTAGAAAACCCAAAAAGAAAGCTGCTGCAGTGTGCCATGCCCCTTCTCTACTGAGAAAAGCCATCCCAAAAAAGAGAAAAGCCCAAGTGTGAAGTGAGCACCCTGTTAAACCTTGGTACCGAAAGCCTGCAGTCATTCTCATCTTAGGTGGCTTCATTCCAGCCAGAAGCCCAAGCTGCCTCCCTCTTAAAGGGGCAGCAGGTCAGTCCAACCACAGAAACCTTCATGAAGATCTGAAGCGTTCAGCATCCACAGTTGTTGCACCTCACTTCCATTGGAGTCCAAATCAGAAGTCAACAAGTTGATTCTACACCGATTCTACACAATGCAACTATTTTAAAAATGTTTCCATCCATAAGTTTTCACAAATTTTTATATAAATCTGTTTGTTCATCGCCTCCTTCTTTTGTAATGATCACTAAAGAAAATGACCTTATTTGAGTTTTTCTCCTCACAATATGACTTTCTATGAACGATGCAATAAATGCAGCTTGCAATCTAAGACAATATGGAAGTATGTGTATATAATAGTAGTGGAAGTAGCTCATAAAATAATACATTTGCTCTTCTCATCACATCTTTCTATGTTATTAAAGAAAAAGCTGCTCTTAGTCAACAAAATCTAATACATCAACCAAAAATCCTAATTTTCTATAATATAATATAAAACAGTAGAGAAGACTCTTTCTGCAGAGACACTGGTGGCAGGAATGCAGAAGTATCACCTGCTCAACTTGGAAGGTGGAGCAGAAACCACCAGCTGAGAAGGTCCTCAGCGAGAGGAAGTGGTGAAGAACCATGAAACTTGCTAAGCTCCACCTCAGCTCCAGAGACGGGCTGAGCTGGAGCTGTGGCACCAGGTATCGCCCAGAAGAGCCTCCAACAAACAAGCTCTTCTCTTGGGAGGAGAGGGCTTTGAATCTCAGCTCAGTGTGCTTGTCTCTAGTAGGTGGCAGCTGCACCTTTTCCTGAGGTCCTTGTTGATGCCCTGAGGGGAATTGATGCTCCTGCAATGTTTTCTGGCAGCATTGAGCTTGCAGTGGGGCAATCAAACACACTGTGGGGTGGCTCTCTTTCCTTCTCTCATCTGGAGAACAAGTGACACCAGCTGCCAATCATTGTTGGAGAAATGTGCAGTCAGGGGAACTCTGCGTCCAGACTATAGCCACCCTTCCAGCATCCAGCAGTGTCTAAAACCTTTGATTTGGTTTCACCAGAGAGTGTAGGGATTGCAGGGTCGCTGCAGCATCGCCCACAAGCTATCAGGAGTGGGTCGCTTTGTCCCAACTCCTGACAAGAGTTGAGTGCTATTGAGAAATGTGGTCTCACAAACTTGGAAGGTATTTTGACCGACACACACTTTACATACGCTGTAGATCTTGTCCAACCGCCCTGAAAGAACCCAAAATACGAACATACGGCAGATAAGCCGGTGCAGGACGAGAGGTTTGTTGCTTGTAAGCTGTGTTTTGCTCTGGTACATGTTGATTTTTATTTGTCTTCTCTCAAAATAATTGTTATTTTAGACTAAGTGGCTGCAGGTTATCAGAGACCAGCTGTGATTCTGTGGCCTCAGCTCTGAAGTCCAACCTCTCCCATCTGAGGGTTCTGGACCTGAGCAAAAACACGTTGCAGGATTCAGGAGTGAAGCAGCTCTGTTCTGGACTGGAGAGTCCAAACTGTAAACTGGAGAGGCTCAGGTCAGTCTTCATTTTTCTACCTATATACCAGCTGCTAAGATGGTGAAGTGAGGCTGTTCTCAATCCTGCTGTGATGCACCACATTAAAAAAATTCTTTGTAATATCGTGAATTCAGGTACGACCCAACTAAGAACTAACGTAGGTTTAGTACTGACGCAGATAACATGCAGACCTGCACCGTATAACCTCATCCTGCATTTTTCAGATTGAATTTCTGCAGGTTATCAGAGATCAGCTGTGGCTCTCTGGCCTCGGCGCTGAGGTCCAATCCCTCCCATCTCAGAGAACTGGACCTGGGTCAGAACCAGCTGCAGGATTCAGGAGTGAAGCTGCTGTCTGCTCTCGTAGAGAATCCACACTATGGGCTGGAGACATTGAGTCAGTAGCTGGTTGAAGCCAGTCAACTCCCGCTCATCTGCTGCATCACTCACTGACCACTGGTGAAGAGCATCTGTGGAAACATCTGCCGTCTACTCCCTCCATAGATGAAAAATTCAGTTTTTAAAAAGCGGTGGTGGACTTTCAGGAGATCAGTCGATGGTCGACAAAGCAGAAGCAGCTTCCCTTGAAGTTAAATTAGTTCCTGGTGTCACACAATGCATCTTTATAAAGTTCTAAATGGCTCCTCGGCCACTCTTATAAGCATGAAAACATTATCTTGTCTCTTCAAATGTTACTATTTTACATCATGCCTTCAGAATCTTTAGGGTTTGTGTCACTTTAGTAAAATCAAAGCATTTTTCTTTATGTGCCAGCAATTAACACAATCTAAGAAGTCTTTGACACTAAACATATGGAGCTCCTATAGAACAAACTAAAGATTTGTTGTTATTAAGATAAAGAAATGCAACATTTCCCCCAGAGAAACGATGGCGATGGAAAAAGCCCTGGCTGTGTGTGTGCATCACAGCAGGCGTGGGTTCTCCTCTCTGGAGTCATGCGGGTCTCCTTTGAAGGGCAGATGAGGAGGTTGGTTACAGATTCCCGTCAGAAAGATGATTACGGTGCCAAAGGTCATCACCGGGGTAACCAGGAAGAGGCAGAGTCGGTCTACTGTACGAGCGATGCCGCTCCAGTTATCCTTCTCCTGTCAGGACCAGACATTTACGCCACTTTTGATCTTTTTTAAATCAGACTTTGGGTTGAGGACTCTGTTTGAACCATCTGAGCTCATTGTAGTCGTTCTTGTTGCGCATGTGTTTAATGATGTAGTGGCTCCATCCACAGCCGGCTTGATCTCTGCGTACAGCTGATGGCTCGCTCCTCCCTCTTCTTGTGGTTTCACAGCTACACACAGACACCAAAGCTCAGAACTCAAATGAAGCTACTGATGCTTCTATATCTCATGTGTTTAAATGTTTCTGGAAACGTACTCGCAGCGTGTGTGACTCGGGTCACCAGTCCGTGTCTCCCAGACTGTTTCTCAAACATCAGCTCACTGCGGGACTTCACACTGTCGTACTCCTCAGCCGAGGCAATGTAGCCCACTGAGCTGGATCGCCGCGGTAACGCTCCATCCCAGTACAGCTCTGCCTCAGCAGGGCGGGACATGCACAAGATGCGGGTAATCGCTGGAGGAAGAGCTGGCAGAAAAAGAAAACAGGATTTGGAACACTGATACTGATGTGTGTATGTCTGTGTGTTATAGTGGAAAAATCACCTGTTCATATATCCTCTTTCATATGTTATTAAGTCATATGTTCACATATTCTCTTTCATATGTTATTAAGTCATATGTTCCTATATTCTCTTTCATATGTTATTAAGTCACATGTTCATATATCCTCTTTCATGTTAAGTCACATGTTCATATATACTCTTTCATATGTTAAGTCACATGTTCATATATCCTCTTTCATATGTTATTAAGTCACATGTTCATATATCCTCTTTCGTATGTTATTAGGTCACATGTTCATATATCCTCTTTCATATGTTATTTGTTGTGGTTCGGTTTCTGGTCGGCACTCGGACTTCTCACCTCCTCTACCTGCAGGAACGGCATTCAGGGGGGGCGATCTCCGAAGAGCGCTGAGCCTCCAGTTAAATTACATTTGTGTAATGCTAATAGTTTAATATCGTACTGTCGAAATATTTGCATGAGGAAGTTTATGTAATGACAGAAACTACATTTTGGGTACAAATAAAGTTGATTAGTCCTTATATTTTCTGTTAAGTTTAAATGTATTTGTTATTTGACTCTTTATTTGCATATTTGAATGAAACTTTAACGCAAAGTTGTCTGCTCCTTTGTTTACTTCCGGTTGCTGTCGCTAGTTTCCGGTCTCGTGAGCTCACTCTCGCTAGCTTGTCACTGACGGTGGTTGTCAGCGCAGCATCAGCGAGTCTCCAGCCCGGACGCGGCTCCTTCGTGCGTCCACAGAGGCTCCGTCTGTCTCCTACTGACTTGTATCTCTACACTGATACCAGCTTTTCCAGCGGCACTTTTTTCTCCAGCAAAAACTCCTTCACCGCGTTATATATGTCAACTCCCCTCGTTATATGTGTCAACTCCCCTCGTAGTTGTCTTTAGGGGCAGTAGTGTGAGAAGTTCTTCTCTTGTGGAGAAAGAAACTTTCGTGGTGAAAATGATCTGTCTTCTTTCTTTTTTCTGCCATCTTTTTATGGGTCAGTCATCTCCTCGTTCTGGCTGCGCCCGCTCGGCTGTTTGGTCGTAGCGATCTGCGTAGACGCTACGTTTTGGTCATGCGCATCATACTGACCTTTGAACTATACTAGGTCATAGTTCACTTATATTAAACATTTTTTTAAAAAATATATTGATATTTCCAGTTTATGTGTAAGTGTGATTTAAACAAGAATCGCAAACAAAATAAATGAGATGCAGCTCATTGGTAAGTGGTGCTATTTGAGCTATTTTTAGAACAGGCCGGTGGGCGACTCAGGTGGTTCTGACGGGCGACCGGGTGCCCGCGGGCAACGTGTTGGTGACCCCTGAGATGCACATATGTGTGATTGTCTATTTATATACATATAAACCTCCCTTCCTCGCCCTCTTGGGCGGTGCCTATATGTATATATGTATATATACACATCTTTCAGAAACTATTGTTATAGGTGTCGATGATTCGAATCAGTGAGTGTTAGTATATTTAATGTGGAACAAACGTGTCTTATCGGTCATTTCCGGTTTACCTGCGCGCACCTGGTCTTAATCAACACTGACGAGGCCTCCGCGGGTTTTTACCTGTCCGATCGTCAGACGGACGTGAAGATTCTGGTTCTGGAGACTCAACGTGGAGGGGCAGTTAAAGTGTATTGCCTTGCAGAGGAAAAACTTTAGATACTTAATTACACGCTCAGACCGGATGGAGGCACCGTCGGCTGATGCGAGTGAAGCTCCGCGATTAAACCACGAACATTTGCAGCCTGATGAACTGGAGATTAACGCTCCTCCGGTCAAAACAACCCAGCAGGTAATGGGTTGATGCCTGCACGGCTCTTTATAAGAACATAATGGACGCCTTTATTGGGTCTTGGGTTTGCAGAATGAGGGTCCAGGTGGAGCTGAGGAGCAGACCATGAGAGTCTACCTCAGAATCAGGCCTTTCTCCAGAGAGGAGCTGGCTGACAATCAGGATCAGGTACGGCAATGCTGGGTCTGAAGGTCAGCTGTGTGATCACTCTTGCTGGGCATCCTTTATAGTCCAGCACCGGTATATAAAGCAGGGCCACAAGGGTAAAATTTGGCTCTTTTTTAGGATTGTGTGGTGATTGAAACCAACCAGATGGTGACCCTGAATGCACCAAAGGGCTCTGCCACCATGAAGAGCAGTGAGAAGGGCGTCGGCGTGTCTCTCCACAAGTTCTCCTTCTCTCAGGTGAGTAACGTCTGCTTTCAATTGCTCATTGGACTCGATTCCAGTCAGGCACGTGAGCCTCTTCTTTAACTTTAGATCTTCGGACCAGAGACGACTCAGTCTGAGCTGTTTGAACACACCGTTAAAAGTCAAATGTGTGGTTTCTTGGATGGGAAGAACGCTTTAATATTCAGCTACGGCGTCACCAATGCTGGCAAAACTCACACGATCCAAGGTGAAGATCAAAACGTCCCTTTCGCCGCTCTCTCGCTCCGCGTTGTTTTAAAGCTCTGCGTTGTTTTAAGGGACGCCGAGGGAACCGGGCATCCTCCCACGAGTGCTGGATGGCACCTTTCGTGCCATTGAAGGCCACCAGTACCAGGGGATGGACCTGAAACCCTACCTCCGCAACGACGCTCAGTATCTGGCTCCTGACCAAGTCAGGCAGGAGCGAAGTGCCAAAGCCGCCATTTTTGCTTCAGTCAAAGAAGTAAGACCGAAACCTGAATTCAGAATGATTTCATCTCAGTCAAGCGGTGATGCGTTCACTGTCGTCTAGGAATGCGATCATCCCAGGCCCAGCGGGGGTTCAGAGTCCTCGTCAAGCGCCTCTTCCTCCCTCTCATCCTCCATTCTGCCCACCGATCAGTCTGGTAAGACTCTAATTCTGCCTTCTTTCTCCCAAACGGCCCCAAACTTTGCTAAATTCTGCTCCAGTGATGGCGAACAGCCCGACAGAAGCGGGCAGCAGCCAGTTTGCCATGTGGGTGGCCTTCTTTGAAATCTACAACGAGAGTGTGTACGATCTTCTTCAGCCTTCGCTCTGCTCCAAGTCCAAGAAACGTGCGTCCCTGCGCGTGTGTGACGACGGTGCCGGGAACGCTTACGTTAAAGGTGTGTCGGGATGGGAGGGGGCGCCAGCGGGGACCTGGCTGCTCACACGCTGCTGCATCTCCGTAGATCTGAGGTGGATCAACATCCACACCCTGGGAGAAGCTTTAAAACTGCTCCAGTTTGGAAACAAAAACAGAAGCGCCGCGGCTACAAAGATGAACCAGTCGTCCAGCAGAAGGCAAGTTTGTTTTCGCAGGTTTTCCCTTTTTCCCGTGTCGCTCTGACGCCAGTTCTCCGTCCAGCCACAGCATATTTACCATGAAGCTGCTGAAGATCGACGACGCTGAAGTGAAATGGCTCTCAGAGTAAGTGTCCTGGGCAGAAATGGCGCCATCCACGGCGCCGTCTGATCTGACCGGACCCTGAAACTTCCCCCTCTGAAGGTTTTCTCTGTGCGACCTCGCCGGCTCCGAACGATGCAACAAAACCAAGACGTTTGGAGAGAGGCTGAAGGAGGCCGGCAACATCAACAACTCTCTGCTCATTCTGGGAAAATGCATCACCGCCCTTCGCAACAACCAGACCGACCGGTCGGTAGCGCCCGTTAAAGCTTAACCTTTGCACTCTGGCGCCACTGTAACCGTTGTCGGTGGTCCGAATCCTCCTCCGCCAGGATGAAGAGCTCCTGCATCCCCTTCAGAGAGAGCAAGCTGACCAAACTCTTCCAGGCTTTTTTCTGCGGCAGGGGGCAAGCGTCCATGATCGTCAACATTAACCAGTGCGCGGCCACCTACGACGAGACCCTCCACGTTATGAAGTTCTCTGCTGTCGCGAAACAGGTTGGCCGAGTTCCTTGTGATGGAGGCGACGTAGAATCGTGGAGGGCAACATGGGCTAACGCCAGGTCCCGTCTGCAGGTGGTGCAGGTGATTCCAGAAAAGCCCCTGGAGTCTCTGGCTCCGTGTTTAGTTGGCCCTGATGGCAGACCCCTGGTGAGGAACGGTCTGGTTGATGGCCAGGCCCTGGAGGACAGTTTTCCTGAGGAGGAGGAGGAGGATGAGGCTGAGATGTCTTTACTGCCGCAGAATGTGAGTCTGCTGCCGTCTGTTTGTGTTCAGGCCTTCGCTCCTGTAAGTGTCCCCTCTCGCAGGAACTGGTGAGCATGATCGAAAGCCTGAGAAACAAACTTCTGGCCGAGCGGAGAAGAAACCTGGTTCAAGAAATGGAGATCCGGAAAGAAATGGGCGACGCGATGCTCCAGCAGCTGATGGAGTCTGAAGAGCAGCGCAGGTCATTCTTCTGCACGTCCGATGTCGACGTCTGCGGTCCGTCTCCAGCGATACGTTTCTCATGGAGTTGAAATGTTTAGTCGACAGATCGAAGAGCTGAAGGAGAGCTACCAGGAGAAGCTGGAGAACACCTTTGAGATGTACAAAAACGCTATCAAAGAGCACGCCTACCAGAGCGCGATGAGCAATTTGGAGGATGACTACGTCCCTTTTGACGAGTTTCTTGCTGAACAGCAGAAAGTTGAGGTATGTCATGTTCAGCTTCTCCTCCCGGTCCAGACTGATGCGGTGCTGGCTCCCTCTACTGGCCACCGGAGTAACCACCGATCCAGCTGTTCTGGCTGTGACCTAAAACAAAAGGACTTCAGATTCTGCTTGTTTTGGACCTCTTGGTCATTGAAGTCCCTTTTAAATGAAGAGGTTTACCAGGTAACCATCACGTCTGTTTTGCAGGCTCTCAAACGTAAAGTATCAGAGTTGGAGTGTGCAGGTGTCAGGGCCGTGAGCACACCCCCGACGATGGAGCAGTCCTGCCAGACGCAACCATCCAAAGCGCCTCCAGCAGAAGGTTAGCAAAGCCTCGGAAACATCACTTCTAGGTTTCTCAGATCATGTTTTTCTGTGTCTATCTTGAGTCATTAACTAAAGGAGGTTCCAACCTTTGTTCCTCAGCTGATGATCGTTACAGACGTCTTTACAAAGAAAAATGTGCCGTTGAGAGGATGTGTGAGGACAAGCAGGAGGTAAGCGGGGCAAACCACCGTCGTTCATCCTCTGAGCAGGGTCTCCTGACATGGAATGTTTGGCTCAGTTGATCGTGTCCTTGGAGAGAAGGTTGATGGAGCTCAGTGAAACTCTTGAGAAGGTCAGAGATGGTTTCCTGGACAAATCTGCTGAGCTGGAGCTCCTGCAGCAGAAGGCCACTGAGCAGGTGAGGGAAGTGTCGGGCACGCCGGAGGAAGTGCTCACTAACGTGTATTATATATATTTTTCTGATGGTTCAGGCAAAATCCCTGGAGGCCGTCCTGCAGCAGAACATCACAAAGGACAGAGAGATCGCTTCACTGAAGGCAGAACTGGCCAAGGTCTCCCAGAAATCCCCGCTGGAGCCCAAACCCAAGCGAGGCCTTCTGGCCAACATCAAAGAGGCAGTGACTTCTCCACGGAAGGGCGCGGCTGGACGCACGCTCAGGAAAACAGTGATGTCTTTGACTTCTGCAGACTCTGCGCATCACCACCAGAAAGACCCCCTGTGGTGAAGGATCCAAGACCTGGGATCGCTTTCAGATGAGGATCCACAAGCGTCTGATTGATCTGCACAGTCCTTCCGAGATCGTCAAGCAGATCACCTCCATCAGCATCGAGCCTGGTGTCGAGGTGGAAGTCACCATCGCAGATGCATAAACGCTGCAGATGAATGAATAAAGATGAATGAAAACTGGCGCCTCTGTTGTGAATAAAGTCGGAGTGGATGAGATGAATAAAGAGATCAATCTGTTAGAACATTAGCAGGTCGAAATCCAACACTTCATTTCATCAAGATCGGCTCTTCAAACTTGATTTTCTTTTTTTACCAACGATTGCTTCGACCATCTCCCACTGACCAGCTGGTCCAGATTCTTTAGCATCAAGCTGCGACTTTATTTGCTGGTATCAGGTCTGATATTTGTTTGGAAAATTTTTAAAATATTTCCTTAATGGGACATTGGTGCTACTGAAACAAATAAGTACCGAGCTGACTGTTCAGGTACCCCTAGAGTTTGGAGATAGTCGCCTTTTTCGGATTGTCTCGCCCCGAATTTCAGATGGGAAGAATTTTTTTTTTTCCTTTGGAAGACAAAATGTTGAACATGATCATTTTTGAAGAGATGAAAATACGACACTAGAGGTCAGAAGGTTGGGCGGAAGTTTTCTGGTCTTGTGGAAGGATGAAACCTTTGAACTCTGACAGTTCAAAGCTGAAGAATGAGATGATCCTCCCCAAAGGGATGGCGAGGTCCAGACAATAAACCTGAGTGTTGTTGTGTCCGGTTATTAACATGTTCCATGCTTTTCCTTCTGCAACAGTTCATCACACCTGCTCAGTGAAACCTCGGTGTAAAGGAGGTGAAGCCGTGCCTCAGTGACTCTACTTTGGTGTTTTAGAAACTAACAGTTATTATATGAATATACAGTGTGCACGTACGCGTACACGTGTGTATAAACACTTAATACACGCGTGTGCGTGGATGTAGACTTTTTAGTACTTTGGGTTCATATACTTTTTAGTATTTTGCAGATACGTGTCTGTATATAAACCAGATCCTCCTGTAATAAAGAACTAAAGGCTGACTGTTGTCACGTGACCTGTCTCCGTCTGTGTCCGATGATGGAACCTGCCTGGAACATCTGGTCCAGAGAAAAAGCAAAACAGCTCACAGAACTGGTCCAGTTTAGACCCAAAAATGACAATAAATAATGAAAATGTGTGACGCAGTAGAAAAATGGACGAACTTTCTATTGGTCATTGACAGTTTCAGCCATCAGAATTCATCAGAAATATGTAAACCAACAAACTACACACAGAAAAACAAAGTTTAGAGCTTAAAGGGAGCGACAGGTGAAGATTTAAAGCTCAACGCAGCTGAAGAAGTTCCAAAAAGGAGAAATATCATGTGATGCTTTACCGCCACCCGGTGGACACGCGTGGAACTGCAGACAATAGTTAAACGCGCTCCGACACATTCTGACCTCTGCTGCTCCTCCTGGACTCCAGGGCTGCAGAAATATGCTGCTTTTACAAGTCTTTAAAATCTGTAAAGCTCCATAAATCTTATTTATTTAACTACGTTTATTTAACAAATTAAGTTGCATAGTCAGTTTTATTTTAAATGCAAAAACATTTAAAGGCATTAAAATAGCAAGACAACTTTTAATCTTGAACCCTCCCAGAATGCTTTTATAGTAGTGGAATATAAATCAACAGCCATAAAGTTGTTGATCAACAGAGGAGTGTTCGGAACGGTTGGATCAGGACCCGAAAGCAGCAACACGCAGTGGACAATGGTGTCCGAAAAGCGTCTTTATTTTAAAGTGAACAAGAACAGTTCGGTCCGTGTTCACAGAGAGGCGGAGAGATCTCGAGAGAGTCCAAAACAAGTCCGCGAGGAAAACTCTCAAAAATAGTCAAGCCACAGAAGTCAGGGTTTGGCGATGAGGACGAAAACCCTCCGCCGCTGGCAGACGGGAGTTCTGTCCTTAAATCTAACGGGAGATTGAAGAGAGACCGCAGGTGCGTGTGTCTGCGGGGCCAGCTGTGGCTGATGAGCGGCTCCTCCACGCCCCCTGCAGGTAGACACCAGCAACAACGGTCCCAGAAACTGGGAACCCAACAAACCAGTTTTTAAAAGTATTCCTTTCAGACTAAGCAGGAAGACTGAAGACCGACAAGGTGAGTGTAAACGAAGAGCATTATTGAAAAGAATTGACAGTTGTGTTTGGAGATAAAATCAAGATTTGAATCAACTAGACGTTATATTTAGTTTTAGCACAAAACATCATTATACATTATAAATAAATAGTTCTTATTTAACTTTCTTATAGTCTGGCTTTAGTTATAGTTGAATAGTCTTTCTAAGTGAAGTTTAGTTTATTTTTCTGCTCTTTGCTACTGATCCTAAAAGAACTTTAAACCCTCCCAGAATGCTTTAATGGTAGTAAT